>NW_025547198.1:0-87428 GCF_905237065.1 Salmo salar
GCTGGGAAAAGTATAAGGTTCATAGACAGACAGAAGCTGGGAACAGTAAGGTATAAGACAGACAGTGGAACAGTATATGTGTATAAAGAAGACAAGAAAAGATAGATAAGATTAGACATGGGAACAGATATGTGATAGAAAATGATGGGTTCAGTATGTAAAGGAAAAGAGATAGAAGTGGGAACAGTATAGGTATAGACACAGACATGGGGAAATATAATTGTTCATAGACAGACAGGTAGATGGTGTAAGATGTTAGACAGACAGCTGGGAACAGACGTGTTCATAGATAGAAGTGGGAAAAATATGTTACAGAGACAGACAGCTGGGAACAGTATACTTGCCATTGAAAAGACAAAAAAACAAGACTGTGTTATAGACAAGACAGCTGGAATAGTATACTGTGTTATGACAGATAGACAGCTGGGAAACAGTATACTCTTGTATGTGAGAAAGAGCATGGGAACAGTATACGTGTCATAGATAGACAGCTGGAATTAGTATATGTGTTATAGGACAGATTAGACAGCTGGGAACAGAATAGACAGAAAGACAATAGAAAAAGGTCATAGACAGACAGCTGGGAACAACATATACTGTGTCTCATAGACAGACAGACGGGGAACAGTATATGATAAGACAGACAGCCGGAGTTGTAGACAGACAGACAGCTGGGAACAGTATACTGTGTTATAGACAGACAGCTGTGGGAAACACGTATACTGTGTTAAGACAGACAGCTGGGAACAGTAATTACAGACAGACAGGGGGAAATTATATGTGTATAAGAAGAGATGGGAACAGAAGATGTGTATAGACAGACAGTGGGAACAGTGATAAAAAGTTAAGTAGACAGACAGACAGCTGGGTAAGATAGATTTTATAGACAGACAGCTGGGAAACAGTATACGTGTTATAGACAGACAGCGGGAAACAGTATACTGTGTCTAGAATAGACAGACAGCTAGAAAATATAGTAATTGAGACAGATAGCTGGGAACAGTATATGAGTTCATAGAAAGACAGCTGGGAACAGTATATACTGGTGTTTATAGACAGACAGCTGGGAAAACAGTATACTGGTTAAGTAGAAAGACATAGCTGGGAAACAGTATAGGTATAGACAGACAGCTGGGAACAGCATACTGTGTTCATAGACAGACAGAGAAATAGACAAAAACAAAGACAGACAGCTGGGAACAATATGATAGACAGACAGACATGGGAACAGCATAGTAATAGACAGAAAAGTTAGGAACAGAATAAAATCTATAGACAGAAAAAAGTGTTTAACAAAGGGTAGACAGACAGTGGAAAAATTAAAGACAGACAGCTTGGGAAACAGTATACTGTGTTATAGACAGAATATGCTGGGAACAGTATACTGGTTAGTGGAGACAGCTGTTGGGAAAGATAATGTTAGATTAGACACGATAGCTGGGAAAAGATAGTGTTATAGATTTAGAAAGGCTGGGGAAACAATACGTATAGACAGACAGAACACGGGAACAGACATGGTTAAGATAGACAGACAGCTGGGAACAGTGATACGTGTCATAGATTAGAAGACACTGGAAAAATGAGAAACAGAAAGGGAACAAATGTTATGACAGACAGACAGCGGGAACAAATTGTTATAGACAGAAAGCTGGGAACAGTATAGGTAAAGAACAGAAGAAGCTGGGAACAGTATACTGTGTTATAGACAGAGCCAGACATGGGAACAGTATATGTGTATAGACAGACAGCCGGGAAAATAGATAGAGAATAGTGGGAAACAGAACATTATGAAAGACAGACACGGGAACCGAATATGTGTTCATAGAACTGAAACATATATGTGTCATAGACAGATAGGAACAGTATACTGTGTTCATAGAACACTGGGGAAAGATAGTAAAAGAGACTGGGGAACAGTATATGTGTATAGACAGACAGCGGACATAACATAAATGGGAAACAGAATGTGTTAGAGAAGACAGACAGCTGGGAACAGTGAGACTGCAGTTATAGAAGACAGACAGCTGGGAAACAATACTGTTAAGACAGACAGAGAATCAGTATATGTGTCTGATAGACAGACAGAGCTGGGAAACAGTATACTGTGTTTATAGATAGACAGAGAAAGCCGTGAAAAGCAAGATAGAGATGACAGCTGGGAACAGTATAGTGTATAGAGTGACAGCTGGGGAAACAGTATACTGTAAATAGAAAGGGGAACAGATATAAAGAAGACATGGGAACGTATATCATGCTTCATAGACAGCACAGCTGGGAACAGTATACTGTGTTTATAGATAGACACTGGGAAACAGTATACTCTGGTCATAGACAGACAGACAGCTGGAACAGTATACTGTGTTCATAGACACAGCGGGAACAGTATACTGTGTTCATAGACAGACAGCGCGGACAGTATACTCTGTTCAAGACAGACAGACAGCTGGGAACAGTATACTCTGTTCATAGACAGACAGACAGCTGGGAACAGGTATACTCTGTTCATAGACAGACAGACAGCTGGGAACAGTATACTGTGTTCATAGACAGACAGCTGGGAACAGTATACTGTGTTCATAGACAGACAGACAGCTGGAAAAGTATACTGTGTTCATAGACAGACAGACAGCTGGGAAACAGTATACTTTGTGTTCATAGACAGACAGACAGCTGGGAACAGTATACTGTGTTTATAGACAGACAGCAGCTGGGAACAGTATACTGTGTTCATAGACAGACAGACAGCTGGGAACAGTATACCGTGTTCATAGACACACAGACAGCTGGGAACAGTATACTGTGTTCAAGACAGACAACTGGGAACAGTATACTCTGTTCAAGACAGACAGCTGGGAACAGTAATACTGTGTTCATAGACAGACAGCTGGGAACAGTATACTGTGTTCATAGACAGACAGCTGGGAACAGTATACTGTGTTCATAGACAGACAGCTGGGAACAGTATACTGTGTTCATAGACAGAACAGATGGGAACAGTATACTGTGTTCATAGAACAGACAGACAGCTGGGAACAGTATACTCTGTTCATAGACAGACAGCTGGGAACAGTATACTGTGTTCATAGACAGACAGCTGGGAACAGTATACTGTGTTCATAGACAGACAGACAGCTGGGAACAGTATACTGTGTTCATAGACAGACAGCTGGGAACAACATTATACTGTTCATAGACAGACAGACAGCTGGGAACAGTATACTGTGTTCATAGACAGACAGCTGGGAACAGTATACTGTGTTCATAGACAGACAGACAGCTGGGAACAGTATACTGTGTTCATAGAACAGACAGACAGCTGGGAACAGTATACTCTGTTCAGAGACAGACAAACAGCTGGGAAACAGTATACTGTGTTCATAGACAGACAGCTGGGAACAGTATACTGTGTTCATAGACAGACAGACAGCTGGGAAAAAGTATACTGTGTTCATAGACAGACAGACAGCGGGAAACAGTATACTGTGTTCATAGACAGACAGCTGGGGAACAGTATACTCTGTTCATAGACAGACACAGCTGGGAACAGTATACTCGTGTTCATAGACAGACAGCTGGGAACAGTATACTGTGTTCATAGCAGACAAAGCTGGGAACAGTATACTCTGTTCATAGACAGACAGCTGGGAACAGTATACTGTGTTCATAGACAGACAGCTGGGAACAGTATTCATAGACAGCCAGCTGGGAACAGTATACCTAGCACAGACGCAGAAGCTGGGAACAGTATACTCTGTTCATAGACAGACAGACAGCTGGGAACAGTATACTCTGTTCATAGACAGACAGACAGCTGGGAACAGTATACTGTGTTCATAGACAGACAGCTGGGAACAGTATACTGTGTTCATAGACAGACAGACAGCTGGGAAAAGTATACCTGTGTTCATAGACAGACAGACAGCTGGGAACAGTATACTGTGTTCATAGACAGACAGACAGCTGGGAACAGTATACTGTGTTCATAGACAGCTGAGAACAGGGTAACAGTATACTTGTGTCTAGACAGACAGACAGCTGGGAACAGTATACTGTGTTCATAGACAGACAGACAGCTGGGAACAGTATACTGTGTTCATCAGACAGACAGACATGGGAACAGTATACTGTGTTCATAACACAGACAGCTGGGAACAGTATACTCTGTTCATAGACAGACAGACAACAGCTGGGAACAGTATACTGTGTTCATAGACAGACAGCTGGGAACAGTATACTGTGTTCATAGACAGACAGCTGGGAACATTATACTCTGTTCATAGACAGACAGCTGGGAACAGTATACTTGGTTCATTGACAGACAGACAGCTGGGAACAGTATACTGTGTTCATAGACAGACAGCTGGGAACAGTATACTGTGTTCATAGACAGACAGACAGCTGGGAACAGTATACTCTGTTCAGAGACAGACAGACAGCTGGGAACAGTATACTCTGTTCATAGATAGACAGCTGGGAACAGTATACTGTGTTCATAGACAGACAGCTGGGAACAGTATACTCTGTTCATAGACAGACAGACAGCTGGGAACAGTATACTGTGTTCTAGACAGACAGCTGGGAACAGTATACTGTGTTCATAGACAGACAGACAGCTGGGAACAGTATACTCTGTTCTAGGACAGACAGACAGCTGGGAAAAGTATACTGTGTTCATAGACAGACAGACAGCTGGGAACAGTATACTGTGTTCATAGACAGACAGACAGCTGGGAACAGTATACTGTGTTCATAGACAGACAGCTGGGAACAGTATACTGTGTTCACAGACAGACAGCTGGGAACAGTATACTGTGTTCACAGACAGACAGCTGGGAACAGTATACTGTGTTCATAGACAGACAGCTGGGAACAGTATACTGTGTTCATAGACAGACAACTGGGAACAGTATACTCTGTTCATAGACAGACAGCTGGGAACAGTATACTGTGTTCATAGACAGACAGCTGGGAACAGTATACTGTGTTCATAGACAGACAGCTGGGAACAGTATACTGTGTTCATAGACAGGCAGCTGGGAACAGTATACTCTGTTCATAGAGAGACAGACAGCTGGGAACAGTATACTCTGTTCATAGAAAGACATACAGCTGGGAACAGTATACTGTGTTCATAGACAGACAGCTGGGAACAGTATACTGTGTTCATAGACAGACAGCTGGGAACAGTATACTGTGTTCATAGACAGACAGATGGGAACAGTATACTGTGTTCATAGACAGACAGACAGCTGGGAACAGTATACTCTGTTCATAGACAGACAGCTGGGAACAGTATACTGTGTTCATAGACAGACAGCTGGGAACAGTATACTGTGCTCATAGACAGACAGACAGCTGGGAACAGTATACTCTGTTCATAGACAGAAAGCTGGGAACAGTATACTGTGTTCATAGACAGACAGCTGGGAACAGTATACTGTGTTCATAGACAGACAACTGGGAACAGTATACGGTGTTCATAGACAGACAGCTGGGAACAGTATACTGTGTTTATAGACAGACAGACAGCTGGGAACAGTATACTCTGTTCATAGACAGACAGCTGGGAACAGAATACTGTGTTCATAGACAGACAGCTGGGAACAGTATACTGTGTTCATAGACAGACAGCTGGGAAACATTATACTGTGTTCATAGACAGACAGACAGCTGGGAACAGTATACTGTGTTCATAGACAGACAGCTGGGAACAGTATACTGTGTTCATAGACAGACAGACAGCTGGAACAGTATACTGTGTTCATAGACAGACAGACAGCTGGGAACAGTATACTCTGTTCAGAGACAGACAGACAGCTGGGAACAGTATATTGTGTTCATAGACAGAAAGCTGGGAACAGTATACTGTGTTCATAGACAGACAGACAGCTGGGAACAGTATACTGTGTTCATAGACAGACAGCTGGGAACAGTATACTGTGTTCTAGACAGACAGCTGGGAACAGTACTCTGTTCATAGAAAGACATACAGCTGGGAACCAGTATACTGTGTTCATAGACAGACAGCTGGGAACAGTATACTGTGTTCATAGACAGACAGCTGGGAACAGTATACTCTGTTCATGGACAGACAGCTGGGAACAGTATACTGTGTTCATAGACAGACAGCTGGGAACAGTATACTGTGTTCATAGACAGACAGCTGGGAACAGTATACTGTGTTCATAGACAGACAGCTGGGAAACAGTATACTGTGTTCATAGACAGACAGACAGCTGGGAACAAGTATACTGTGTTCATGGACAGACAGACAGCTGGGAACAGTATACTCTGTTCAGAGACAGACAGACAGCTGGGAACAGTATACTGTGTTCATAGACAGACAGATGGGAACAGATACTGTGTTCATAGACAGACAGACAGCTGGGAACAGTATACTCTGTTCATAGACAGACAGCTGGGAACAGTATACTGTGTTCATCAGACAGACAGCTGGGAACAGTATACTGTGTTCATAGAACAGACAGCTGGGAAACAGTATACTCTGTTCATAGACAGAAAGCTGGGAACAGAATACTGTGTTCATAGACAGACAGCTGGGAACAGTATACTGTGTTCATAGACAGACAACTGGGAACAGTATACTGTGTTCATAGACAGACAGCTGGGAACAGTATACTGTGTTCATAGACAGACAGACAGCTGGGAACAGTATACTCTGTTCATAGACAGACAGCTGGGAACAGAATACTGTGTTCATAGACAGACAGCTGGGAACAGTATACTGTGTTCATAGACAGACAGCTGGGAACATTATACTGTGTTCATAGACAGACAGACAGCTGGGAACAGTATACTGTGTTCATAGACAGACAGCTGGGAACAGTATACTGTGTTCAGATAGACAGACAGACAGCTGGGAACAGTATACTGTGTTCATAGACAGACAGACAGCTGGGAACAGTATACTCTGTTCAGAGACAGACAGACAGCTGGGAACAGTATATTGTGTTCATAGACAGAAAGCTGGGAACAGTATACTGTGTTCATAGACAGACAGACAGCTGGGAACAGTATACTGTGTTCATAGACAGACAGCTGGGAACAGTATACTGTGTTCATAGACAGACAGCTGGGAACAGTATACTCTGTTCATAGAAAGACATACAGCTGGGAACCGTATACTGTGTTCATAGACAGACAGCTGGGAACAGTATACTGTGTTCATAGACAGACAGCTGGGAACAGTATACTCTGTTCATAGACAGACAGCTGGGAACAGTATACTGTGTTCATAGACAGACAGCTGGGAACAGTATACTGTGTTCATAGACAGACAGCTGGGAACAGTATACTGTGTTCATAGACAGACAGCTGGGAACAGTATACTGTGTTCATAGACAGACAGACAGCTGGGAACAGTATACTGTGTTCATAGACAGACAGACAGCTGGGAACAGTATACTCTGTTCAGAGACAGACAGACAGCTGGGAACAGTATACTGTGTTCATAGACAGACAGCTGGGAACAGTATACTGTGTTCATAGACAGACAGAAAAAAAAAAAAAAAAAAAAAAAATAGACAGCTGGGAAAAGTATACTGTGTTCATAGACAGACAGACAGCTGGGGAAACAGTATACTGTGTTCATAGACAGACAGCTGGGAACAGTATACTGTGTTCATAGACAGACAGCTGGGAACAGTATACTCTGTTCATAGACAGACATACAGCTGGGAACCGTATACTGTGTTCATAGACAGACAGCTGGGAACAGTATACTGTGTTCATCAGACAGACAGCTGGGAACAGTATACTCTGTTCATAGACAGACAGCTGGGAACAGTATACTGTGTTCATAGACAGACAGCTGGGAACAGTATACTGTGTTCATAGACAGACAGCTGGGAACAGTATACTGTGTTCATAGACAGACAGCTGGGAACAGTATACTGTGTTCATAGACAGACAGACAGCTGGGAACAGTATACTGTGTTCATAGACAGACAGACAGCTGGGAACAGTATACTCTGTTCAGAGACAGACAGACAGCTGGGAACAGTATACTGTGTTCATAGACAGACAGCTGGGAACAGTATACTGTGTTCATAGACAGACAGACAGCTGGGAAAAGTATACTGTGTTCATAGACAGACAGCTGGGAACAGTATACTGTGTTCATAGACAGACAGACAGCTGGGAACAGTATACTGTGTTCATAGACAGACAGACAGCTGGGAACAGTATACTCTGTTCAGAGACAGACAGACAGCTGGGAACAGTATACTGTGTTCATAGACAGAAAGCTGGGGAACAGTATACTGTGTTCATAGACAGACAGACAGCTGGGAACAGTATACTGTGTTCATAGACAGACAGCTGGGAACAGTATACTGTGTTCATAGACAGACAGCTGGGAACAGTATACTCTGTTCATAGAAAGACATACAGCTGGGAACCGTATACTGTGTTCATAGACAGACAGCTGGGAACAGTATACTGTGTTCATAGACAGACAGCTGGGAACAGTATACTCTGTTCATAGACAGACAGCTGGGAACAGTATACTGTGTTCATAGACAGACAGCTGGGAACAGTATACTGTGTTCATAGACAGACAGCTGGGAACAGTATACTGTGTTCATAGACAGACAGCTGGGAACAGTATACTGTGTTCATAGACAGACAGACAGCTGGGAACAGTATACTGTGTTCATAGACAGACAGACAGCTGGGAACAGTATACTCTGTTCAGAGACAGACAGACAGCTGGGAACAGTATACTGTGTTCATAGACAGACAGCTGGGAACAGTATACTGTGTTCATAGACAGACAGACAGCTGGGAAAAGTATACTGTGTTCATACAGACAGACAGACAGCTGGGAACAGTATACTGTGTTCATAGACAGACAGCTGGGAACAGTATACTGTGTTCATAGACAGACAGCTGGGAACAGTATACTCTGTTCATAGAAAGACATACAGCTGGGAACCGTATACTGTGTTCATAGACAGACAGCTGGGAACAGTATACTGTGTTCATAGACAGACAGCTGGGAACAGTATACTCTGTTCATAGACAGACAGCTGGGAACAGTATACTGTGTTCATAGACAGACAGCTGGGAACAGTATACTGTGTTCATAGACAGACAGCTGGGAACAGTATACTGTGTTCATAGACAGACAGCTGGGAACAGTATACTGTGTTCATAGACAGACAGACAGCTGGGAACAGTATACTGTGTTCATGGACAGACAGACAGCTGGGGAACAGTATACTCTGTTCAGAGACAGACAGACAGCTGGGAACAGTATACTGTGTTCATAGACAGACAGCTGGGAACAGTATACTGTGTTCATAGACAGACAGACAGCTGGGAAAAGTATACTGTGTTCATAGACAGACAGACAGCTGGGAACAGTATACTGTGTTCATAGACAGACAGCTGGGAACAGTATACTGTGTTCATAGACAGACAGCTGGGAACAGTATACTCTGTTCATAGAAAGACATACAGCTGGGAACCGTATACTGTGTTCATAGACAGACAGCTGGGAACAGTATACTGTGTTCATAGACAGACAGCTGGGAACAGTATACTCTGTTCATAGACAGACAGCTGGGAACAGTATACTGTGTTCATAGACAGACAGCTGGGAACAGTATACTGTGTTCATAGACAGACAGCTGGGAACAGTATACTCTGTTCATAGACAGACAGACAGCTGGGAACAGTATACTCTGTTCATAGACAGACAGACAGCTGGGAACAGTATACTCTGTTCATAGACAGAAAGCTGGGAACAGAATACTGTGTTCATAGACAGACAGCTGGGAACAGTATACTGTGTTCATAGACAGACAACTGGGAACAGTATACTGTGTTCATAGACAGACAGCTGGGAACAGTATACTGTGTTCATAGACAGACAGACAGCTGGGAACAGTATACTCTGTTCATAGACAGACAGCTGGGAACAGAATACTGTGTTCATAGACAGACAGCTGGGAACAGTATACTGTGTTCATAGACAGACAGCTGGGAACATTATACTGTGTTCATAGACAGACAGACAGCTGGGAACAGTATACTGTGTTCATAGACAGACAGCTGGGAACAGTATACTGTGTTCATAGACAGACAGACAGCTGGGAACAGTATACTGTGTTCATAGACAGACAGACAGCTGGGAACAGTATACTCTGTTCAGAGACAGACAGACAGCTGGGAACAGTATATTGTGTTCATAGACAGAAAGCTGGGAACAGTATACTGTGTTCATAGACAGACAGACAGCTGGGAACAGTATACTGTGTTCATAGACAGACAGCTGGGAACAGTATACTGTGTTCATAGACAGACAGCTGGGAACAGTATACTGTGTTCATAGAAAGACAGACAGCTGGGAACCGTATACTGTGTTCATAGACAGACAGCTGGGAACAGTATACTGTGTTCATAGACAGACAGCTGGGAACAGTATACTCTGTTCATAGACAGACAGCTGGGAACAGTATACTGTGTTCATAGACAGACAGCTGGGAACAGTATACTGTGTTCATAGACAGACAGCTGGGAACAGTATACTGTGTTCATAGACAGACAGCTGGGAACAGTATACTGTGTTCATAGACAGACAGACAGCTGGGAACAGTATACTGTGTTCATAGACAGACAGACAGCTGGGAACAGTATACTCTGTTCAGAGACAGACAGACAGCTGGGAACAGTATACTGTGTTCATAGACAGACAGCTGGGAACAGTATACTGTGTTCATAGACAGACAGACAGCTGGGAAAAGTATACTGTGTTCATAGACAGACAGACAGCTGGGAACAGTATACTGTGTTCATAGACAGACAGCTGGGAACAGTATACTGTGTTCATAGACAGACAGCTGGGAACAGTATACTCTGTTCATAGAAAGACATACAGCTGGGAACACGTATACTGTGTTCATAGACAGACAGCTGGGAACAGTATACTGTGTTCATAGACAGACAGCTGGGAACAGTATACTCTGTTCATAGACAGACAGCTGGGAACAGTATACTGTGTTCATAGACAGACAGCTGGGAACAGTATACTGTGTTCATAGACAGACAGCTGGGAACAGTATACTGTGTTCATAGACAGACAGCTGGGAACAGTATACTGTGTTCATAGACAGACAGACAGCTGGGAACAGTATACTGTGTTCATAGACAGACAGACAGCTGGGAACAGTATACTCTGTTCAGAGACAGACAGACAGCTGGGAACAGTATACTGTGTTCATAGACAGACAGCTGGGAACAGTATACTGTGTTCATAGACAGACAGACAGCTGGGAAAAGTATACTGTTCATAGACAGACAGCTGGGAACAGTATACTGTGTTCATAGACAGACAGACAGCTGGGAACAGTATACTGTGTTCATAGACAGACAGACAGCTGGGAACAGTATACTCTGTTCAGAGACAGACAGACAGCTGGGAACAGTATATTGTGTTCATAGACAGAAAGCTGGGAACAGTATACTGTGTTCATAGACAGACAGACAGCTGGGAACAGTATACTGTGTTCATAGACAGACAGCTGGGAACAGTATACTGTGTTCATAGACAGACAGCTGGGAACAGTCTACTCTGTTCATAGAAAGACAGACAGCTGGGAACCGTATACTGTGTTCATAGACAGACAGCTGGGAACAGTATACTGTGTTCATAGACAGACAGCTGGGAACAGTATACTCTGTTCATAGACAGACAGCTGGGAACAGTATACTGTGTTCATAGACAGACAGCTGGAACAGTATACTGTGTTCATAGACAGACAGCTGGGAACAGTATACTGTGTTCATAGACAGACAGCTGGGAACAGTATACTGTGTTCATAGACAGACAGACAGCTGGGAACAGTATACTGTGTTCATAGACAGACAGACAGCTGGGAACAGTATACTCTGTTCAGAGACAGACAGACAGCTGGGAACAGTATACTGTGTTCATAGACAGACAGCTGGGAACAGTATACTGTGTTCATAGACAGACAGACAGCTGGGAAAAGTATACTGTGTTCATAGACAGACAGACAGCTGGGAACAGTATACTGTGTTCATAGACAGACAGCTGGGAACAGTATACTGTGTTCATAGACAGACAGCTGGGAACAGTATACTCTGTTCATAGAAAGACATACAGGGCTGGGAACCGTATACTGTGTTCATAGACAGACAGCTGGGAACAGTATACTGTGTTCATAGACAGACAGCTGGGAACAGTATACTCTGTTCATAGACAGACAGCTGGGAACAGTATACTGTGTTCATAGACAGACAGCTGGGAACAGTATACTGTGTTCATAGACAGACAGCTGGGAACAGTATACTGTGTTCATAGACAGACAGCTGGGAACAGTATACTGTGTTCATAGACAGACAGACAGCTGGGAACAGTATACTGTGTTCATAGACAGACAGACAGCTGGGAACAGTATACTCTGTTCAGAGACAGACAGACAGCTGGGAACAGTATACTGTGTTCATAGACAGACAGCTGGGAACAGTATACTGTGTTCATAGACAGACAGACAGCTGGGAAAAGTATACTGTGTTCATAGACAGACAGACAGCTGGGAACAGTATACTGTGTTCATAGACAGACAGCTGGGAACAGTATACTGTGTTCATAGACAGACAGCTGGGAACAGTATACTCTGTTCATAGAAAGACATACAGCTGGGAACCGTATACTGTGTTCATAGACAGACAGCTGGGAACAGTATACTGTGTTCATAGACAGACAGCTGGGAACAGTATACTCTGTTCATAGACAGACAGCTGGGAACAGTATACTGTGTTCATAGACAGACAGCTGGGAACAGTATACTGTGTTCATAGACAGACAGCTGGGAACAGTATACTCTGTTCATAGACAGACAGACAGCTGGGGAACAGTATACTCTGTTCATAGACAGACAGACAGCTGGGAACAGTATACTCTGTTCATAGACAGACAGACAGCTGGGAACAGTATACTGTGTTCATAGACAGACAGCTGGGAACAGTATACTGTGTTCATAGACAGACAGACAGCTGGGAAAAAGTATACTGTGTTCATAGACAGACAGACAGCTGGGAACAGTATACTGTGTTCATAGACAGACAGACAGCTGGGAACAGTATACTGTGTTCATAGACAGACAGACAGCTGGGAACAGTATACTGTGTTCATAGACAGACAGACAGCTGGGAACAGTATACCGTGTTCATAGACACACAGACAGCTGGGAACAGTATACTGTGTTCATAGACAGACAACTGGGAACAGTATACTCTGTTCATAGACAGACAGCTGGGAACAGTATACTGTGTTCATAGACAGACAGCTGGGAACAGTATACTGTGTTCATAGACAGACAGCTGGGAACAGTATACTGTGTTCATAGACAGGCAGCTGGGAACAGTATACTCTGTTCATAGAGAGACAGACAGCTGGGAACAGTATACTCTGTTCATAGAAAGACATACAGCTGGGAACAGTATACTGTGTTCATAGACAGACAGCTGGGAACAGTATACTGTGTTCATAGACAGACAGCTGGGAACAGTATACTGTGTTCATAGACAGACAGATGGGAACAGTATACTGTGTTCATAGACAGACAGACAGCTGGGAACAGTATACTCTGTTCATAGACAGACAGCTGGGAACAGTATACTGTGTTCATAGACAGACAGCTGGGAACAGTATACTGTGTTCATAGACAGACAGACAGCTGGGAACAGTATACTCTGTTCATAGACAGAAAGCTGGGAACAGAATACTGTGTTCATAGACAGACAGCTGGGAACAGTATACTGTGTTCATAGACAGACAACTGGGAACAGTATACTGTGTTCATAGACAGACAGCTGGGAACAGTATACTGTGTTCATAGACAGACAGCTGGGAACAGTATACTCTGTTCATAGACAGACAGCTGGGAACAGTATACTGTGTTCATAGACAGACAGCTGGGAACAGTATACTGTGTTCATAGACAGACAGCTGGGAACAGTATACTGTGTTCATAGACAGACAGCTGGGAACAGTATACTGTGTTCATAGACAGACAGACAGCTGGGAACGGTATACTGTGTTCATAGACAGACAGACAGCTGGGAACAGTATACTCTGTTCAGAGACAGACAGACAGCTGGGAACAGTATACTGTGTTCATAGACAGACAGCTGGGAACAGTATACTGTGTTCATAGACAGACAGACAGCTGGGAAAAGTATACTGTGTTCATAGACAGACAGACAGCTGGGAACAGTATACTGTGTTCATAGACAGACAGCTGGGAACAGTATACTGTGTTCATAGACAGACAGCTGGGAACAGTATACTCTGTTCATAGAAAGACATACAGCTGGGAACCGTATACTGTGTTCATAGACAGACAGCTGGGAACAGTATACTGTGTTCATGAAGACAGACAGCTGGGAACAGTATACTCTGTTCATAGACAGACAGCTGGGAACAGTATACTGTGTTCATAGACAGACAGCTGGGAACAGTATACTGTGTTCATAGACAGACAGCTGGGAACAGTATACTCTGTTCATAGACAGACAGACAGCTGGGAACAGTATACTCTGTTCATAGACAGACAGACAGCTGGGAACAGTATACTCTGTTCATAGACAGACAGACAGCTGGGAACAGTATACTGTGTTCATAGACAGACAGCTGGGAACAGTATACTGTGTTCATAGACAGACAGACAGCTGGGAAAAGTATACTGTGTTCATAGACAGACAGACAGCTGGGAACAGTATACTGTGTTCATAGACAGACAGACAGCTGGGAACAGTATACTGTGTTCATAGACAGACAGACAGCTGGGAACAGTATACTGTGTTCATAGACAGACAGACAGCTGGGAACAGTATACCGTGTTCATAGACAGACAGACAGCTGGGAACAGTATACTGTGTTCATAGACAGACAACTGGGAACAGTATACTCTGTTCATAGACAGACAGCTGGGAACAGTATACTGTGTTCATAGACAGACAGCTGGGAACAGTATACTGTGTTCATAGACAGACAGCTGGGAACAGTATACTGTGTTCATAGACAGGCAGCTGGGAACAGTATACCTTTCTGTTCATAGAGAGACAGACAGCTGGGAACAGTATACTCTGTTCATAGAAAGACATACAGCTGGGAACAGTATACTGTGTTCATAGACAGACAGCTGGGAACAGTATACTGTGTTCATAGACAGACAGCTGGGAACAGTATACTGTGTTCATAGACAGACAGATGGGAACAGTATACTGTGTTCATAGACAGACAGACAGCTGGGAACAGTATACTCTGTTCATAGACAGACAGCTGGGAACAGTATACTGTGTTCATAGACAGACAGCTGGGAACAGTATACTGTGTTCATAGACAGACAGACAGCTGGGAACAGTATACTCTGTTCATAGACAGAAAGCTGGGAACAGAATACTGTGTTCATAGACAGACAGCTGGGAACAGTATACTGTGTTCACAGACAGACAACTGGGAACAGTATACTGTGTTCATAGACAGACAGCTGGGAACAGTATACTGTGTTCATAGACAGACAGCTGGGAACAGTATACTCTGTTCATAGACAGACAGCTGGGAACAGTATACTGTGTTCATAGACAGACAGCTGGGAACAGTATACTGTGTTCATAGACAGACAGCTGGGAACAGTATACTGTGTTCATAGACAGACAGCTGGGAACAGTATACTGTGTTCAGTAGACAGACAGACAGCTGGGAACAGTATACTGTGTTCATAGACAGACAGACAGCTGGGAACAGTATACTCTGTTCAGAGACAGACAGACAGCTGGGAACAGTATACTGTGTTCATAGACAGACAGCTGGGAACAGTATACTGTGTTCATAGACAGACAGACAGCTGGGAAAAGTATACTGTGTTCATAGACAGACAGACAGCTGGGAACAGTATACTGTGTTCATAGACAGACAGCTGGGAACAGTATACTGTGTTCATAGACAGACAGCTGGGAACAGTATACTCTGTTCATAGAAAGACATACAGCTGGGAACCGTATACTGTGTTCATAGACAGACAGCTGGGAACAGTATACTGTGTTCATAGACAGACAGCTGGGAACAGTATACTCTGTTCATAGACAGACAGCTGGGAACAGTATACTGTGTTCATAGACAGACAGCTGGGAACAGTATACTGTGTTCATAGACAGACAGCTGGGAACAGTATACTCTGTTCATAGACAGACAGACAGCTGGGAACAGTATACTCTGTTCATAGACAGACAGACAGCTGGGAACAGTATACTCTGTTCATAGACAGACAGACAGCTGGGAACAGTATACTGTGTTCATAGACAGACAGCTGGGAACAGTATACTGTGTTCATAGACAGACAGACAGCTGGGAAAAGTATACTGTGTTCATAGACAGACAGACAGCTGGGAACAGTATACTGTGTTCATAGACAGACAGACAGCTGGGAACAGTATACTGTGTTCATAGACAGACAGACAGCTGGGAACAGTATACTGTGTTCATAGACAGACAGACAGCTGGGAACAGTATACTGTGTTCATAGACACACAGACAGCTGGGAACAGTATACTGTGTTCATAGACAGACAACTGGGAACAGTATACTCTGTTCATAGACAGACAGCTGGGAACAGTATACTGTGTTCATAGACAGACAGCTGGGAACAGTATACTGTGTTCATAGACAGACAGCTGGGAACAGTATACTGTGTTCATAGACAGGCAGCTGGGAACAGTATACTCTGTTCATAGAGAGACAGACAGCTGGGAACAGTATACTCTGTTCATAGAAAGACATACAGCTGGGAACAGTATACTGTGTTCATAGACAGACAGCTGGGAACAGTATACTGTGTTCATAGACAGACAGCTGGGAACAGTATACTGTGTTCATAGACAGACAGATGGGAACAGTATACTGTGTTCATAGACAGACAGACAGCTGGGAACAGTATACTCTGTTCATAGACAGACAGCTGGGAACAGTATACTGTGTTCATAGACAGACAGCTGGGAACAGTATACTGTGTTCATAGACAGACAGACAGCTGGGAACAGTATACTCTGTTCATAGACAGAAAGCTGGGAACAGAATACTGTCTTCATAGACAGACAGCTGGGAACAGTATACTGTGTTCATAGACAGACAACTGGGAACAGTATACTGTGTTCATAGACAGACAGCTGGGAACAGTATACTGTGTTCATAGACAGACAGACAGCTCGGAACAGTATACTCTGTTCATAGACAGACAGCTGGGAACAGAATACTGTGTTCATAGACAGACAGCTGGGAACAGTATACTGTGTTCATAGACAGACAGCTGGGAACATTATACTGTGTTCATAGACAGACAGACAGCTGGGAACAGTATACTGTGTTCATAGACAGACAGCTGGGAACAGTATACTGTGTTCATAGACAGACAGACAGCTGGGAACAGTATACTGTGTTCATAGACAGACAGACAGCTGGGAACAGTATACTCTGTTCAGAGACAGACAAACAGCTGGGAACAGTATACTGTGTTCATAGACAGACAGCTGGGAACAGTATACTGTGTTCATAGACAGACAGACAGCTGGGAAAAGTATACTGTGTTCATAGACAGACAGACAGCTGGGAACAGTATACTGTGTTCATAGACAGACAGCTGGGAACAGTATACTGTGTTCATAGACAGACAGCTGGGAACAGTATACTCTGTTCATAGACAGAAAGCTGGGAACAGAATACTGTGTTCATAGACAGACAGCTGGGAACAGTATACTGTGTTCATAGACAGACAACTGGGAACAGTATACTGTGTTCATAGACAGACAGCTGGGAACAGTATACTGTGTTCATAGACAGACAGACAGCTGGGAACAGTATACTCTGTTCATAGACAGACAGCTGGGAACAGAATACTGTGTTCATAGACAGACAGCTGGGAACAGTATACTGTGTTCATAGACAGACAGCTGGGAACATTATACTGTGTTCATAGACAGACAGACAGCTGGGAACAGTATACTGTGTTCATAGACAGACAGCTGGGAACAGTATACTGTGTTCATAGACAGACAGACAGCTGGGAACAGTATACTGTGTTCATAGACAGACAGACAGCTGGGAACAGTATACTGTGTTCATAGACAGACAGCTGGGAACAGTATACTGTGTTCATAGACAGACAGACAGCTGGGAAAAGTATACTGTGTTCATAGACAGACAGACAGCTGGGAACAGTATACTGTGTTCATAGACAGACAGACAGCTGGGAAAAGTATACTGTGTTCATAGACAGACAGACAGCTGGGAACAGTATACTGTGTTCATAGACAGACAGACAGCTGGGAACAGTATACTGTGTTCATAGACAGACAGACAGCTGGGAACAGTATACTGTGTTCATAGACAGACAGACAGCTGGGAACAGTATACTGTGTTCATAGACACACAGACAGCTGGGAACAGTATACTGTGTTCATAGACAGACAACTGGGAACAGTATACTCTGTTCATAGACAGACAGCTGGGAACAGTATACTGTGTTCATAGACAGACAGCTGGGAACAGTATACTGTGTTCATAGACAGACAGCTGGGAACAGTATACTGTGTTCATAGACAGGCAGCTGGGAACAGTATACTCTGTTCATAGAGAGACAGACAGCTGGGAACAGTATACTCTGTTCATAGAAAGACATACAGCTGGGAACAGTATACTGTGTTCATAGACAGACAGCTGGGAACAGTATACTGTGTTCATAGACAGACAGCTGGGAACAGTATACTGTGTTCATAGACAGACAGATGGGAACAGTATACTGTGTTCATAGACAGACAGACAGCTGGGAACAGTATACTCTGTTCATACAGACAGACAGCTGGGAACAGTATACTGTGTTCATAGACAGACAGCTGGGAACAGTATACTGTGTTCATAGACAGACAGACAGCTGGGAACAGTATACTCTGTTCATAGACAGAAAGCTGGGAACAGAATACTGTCTTCATAGACAGACAGCTGGGAACAGTATACTGTGTTCATAGACAGACAACTGGGAACAGTATACTGTGTTCATAGACAGACAGCTGGGAACAGTATACTGTGTTCATAGACAGACAGACAGCTCGGAACAGTATACTCTGTTCATAGACAGACAGCTGGGAACAGAATACTGTGTTCATAGACAGACAGCTGGGAACAGTATACTGTGTTCATAGACAGACAGCTGGGAACATTATACTGTGTTCATAGACAGACAGACAGCTGGGAACAGTATACTGTGTTCATAGACAGACAGCTGGGAACAGTATACTGTGTTCATAGACAGACAGACAGCTGGGAACAGTATACTGTGTTCATAGACAGACAGACAGCTGGGAACAGTATACTCTGTTCAGAGACAGACAAACAGCTGGGAACAGTATACTGTGTTCATAGACAGACAGCTGGGAACAGTATACTGTGTTCATAGACAGACAGACAGCTGGGAAAAGTATACTGTGTTCATAGACAGACAGACAGCTGGGAACAGTATACTGTGTTCATAGACAGACAGCTGGGAACAGTATACTGTGTTCATAGACAGACAGCTGGGAACAGTATACTCTGTTCATAGACAGAAAGCTGGGAACAGAATACTGTGTTCATAGACAGACAGCTGGGAACAGTATACTGTGTTCATAGACAGACAGCTGGGAACAGTATACTGTGTTCATAGACAGACAGCTGGGAACAGTATACTGTGTTCATAGACAGACAGACAGCTGGGAACAGTATACTCTGTTCATAGACAGACAGCTGGGAACAGAATACTGTGTTCATAGACAGACAGCTGGGAACAGTATACTGTGTTCATAGACAGACAGCTGGGAACATTATACTGTGTTCATAGACAGACAGACAGCTGGGAACAGTATACTGTGTTCATAGACAGACAGCTGGGAACAGTATACTGTGTTCATAGACAGACAGACAGCTGGGAACAGTATACTGTGTTCATAGACAGACAGACAGCTGGGAACAGTATACTGTGTTCATAGACAGACAGCTGGGAACAGTATACTGTGTTCATAGACAGACAGACAGCTGGGAAAAGTATACTGTGTTCATAGACAGACAGACAGCTGGGAACAGTATACTGTGTTCATAGACAGACAGCTGGGAACAGTATACTGTGTTCATAGACAGACAGCTGGGAACAGTATACTCTGTTCATAGAAAGACAGACAGCTGGGAACAGTATACTGTGTTCATAGACAGACAGCTGGGAACAGTATACTGTGTTCATAGACAGACAGCTGGGAACAGTATACTCTGTTCATAGACAGACAGCTGGGGAACAGTATACTGTGTTCATAGACAGACAGCTGGGAACAGTATACTGTGTTCATAGACAGACAGCTGGGAACAGTATACTGTGTTCATAGACAGACAGCTGGGAACAGTATACTGTGTTCATAGACAGACAGACAGCTGGGAACAGTATACTGTGTTCATAGACAGACAGACAGCTGGGAACAGTATACTCTGTTCAGAGACAGACAGACAGCTGGGAACAGTATACTGTGTTCATAGACAGACAGCTGGGAACAGTATACTGTGTTCATAGACAGACAGACAGCTGGGAAAAGTATACTGTGTTCATAGACAGACAGACAGCTGGGAACAGTATACTGTGTTCATAGACAGACAGCTGGGAACAGTATACTGTGTTCATAGACAGACAGCTGGGAACAGTATACTCTGTTCATAGAAAGACATACAGCTGGGAACACGTATACTGTGTTCATAGACAGACAGCTGGGAACAGTATACTGTGTTCATAGACAGACAGCTGGGAACAGTATACTCTGTTCATAGACAGACAGCTGGGAACAGTATACTGTGTTCATAGACAGACAGCTGGGAACAGTATACTGTGTTCATAGACAGACAGCTGGGAACAGTATACTCTGTTCATAGACAGACAGACAGCTGGGAACAGTATACTGTGTTCATAGACAGACAGACAGCTGGGAACAGTATACTCTGTTCATAGACAGACAGACAGCTGGGAACAGTATACTGTGTTCATAGACAGACAGCTGGGAACAGTATACTGTGTTCATAGACAGACAGACAGCTGGGAAAAGTATACTGTGTTCATAGACAGACAGACAGCTGGGAACAGTATACTGTGTTCATAGACAGACAGACAGCTGGGAACAGTATACTGTGTTCATAGACAGACAGACAGCTGGGAACAGTATACTGTGTTCATAGACAGACAGCTGGGAACAGTATACTGTGTTCATAGACAGACAGACAGCTGGGAACAGTATACTGTGTTCATAGACAGACAGCTGGGAACAGTATACTCTGTTCATAGACAGACAGCTGGGAACAGTATACTGTGTTCATAGACAGACAGCTGGGAACAGTATACTGTGTTCATAGACAGACAGCTGGGAACAGTATACTGTGTTCATAGACAGGCAGCTGGGAACAGTATACTCTGTTCATAGAGAGACAGACAGCTGGGAACAGTATACTCTGTTCATAGAAAGACATACAGCTGGGAACAGTATACTGTGTTCATAGACAGACAGCTGGGAACAGTATACTGTGTTCATAGACAGACAGCTGGGAACAGTATACTGTGTTCATAGACAGACAGATGGGAACAGTATACTGTGTTCATAGACAGACAGACAGCTGGGAACAGTATACTCTGTTCATAGACAGACAGCTGGGAACAGTATACTGTGTTCATAGACAGACAGCTGGGAACAGTATACTGTGTTCATAGACAGACAGACAGCTGGGAACAGTATACTCTGTTCATAGACAGAAAGCTGGGAACAGAATACTGTGTTCATAGACAGACAGACAGCTCGGAACAGTATACTCTGTTCATAGACAGACAGCTGGGAACAGAATACTGTGTTCATAGACAGACAGCTGGGAACAGTATACTGTGTTCATAGACAGACAGCTGGGAACATTATACTGTGTTCATAGACAGACAGACAGCTGGGAACAGTATACTGTGTTCATAGACAGACAGCTGGGAACAGTATACTGTGTTCATAGACAGACAGACAGCTGGGAACAGTATACTGTGTTCATAGACAGACAGACAGCTGGGAACAGTATACTCTGTTCAGAGACAGACAAACAGCTGGGAACAGTATACTGTGTTCATAGACAGACAGCTGGGAACAGTATACTGTGTTCATAGACAGACAGACAGCTGGGAAAAGTATACTGTGTTCATAGACAGACAGACAGCTGGGAACAGTATACTGTGTTCATAGACAGACAGCTGGGAACAGTATACTGTGTTCATAGACAGACAGCTGGGAACAGTATACTCTGTTCATAGAAAGACATACAGCTGGGAACAGTATACTGTGTTCATAGACAGACAGCTGGGAACAGTATACTGTGTTCATAGACAGACAGCTGGGAACAGTATACTCTGTTCATAGACAGACAGCTGGGAACAGTATACTGTGTTCATAGACAGACAGCTGGGAACAGTATACTGTGTTCATAGACAGACAGCTGGGAACAGTATACTCTGTTCATAGACAGACAGACAGCTGGGAAAAGTATACTGTGTTCATAGACAGACAGACAGCTGGGAACAGTATACTGTGTTCATAGACAGACAGACAGCTGGGAACAGTATACTGTGTTCATAGACAGACAGCTGGGAACAGTATACTGTGTTCATAGACAGACAGACAGCTGGGAACAGTATACTGTGTTCATAGACAGACAGACAGCTGGGAACAGTATACTGTGTTCATAGACAGACAGACAGCTGGGAACAGTATACTGTGTTCATAGACACACAGACAGCTGGGAACAGTATACTAAGTTCATAGACAGACAGACAGCTGGGAACAGTATACTGTGTTCATAGACAGACAGCTGGGAACAGTATACTGTGTTCATAGACAGACAGCTGGGAACATTATACTCTGTTCATAGACAGACAGCTGGGAACAGTATACTTTGTTCATTGACAGACAGACAGCTGGGAACAGTATACTGTGTTCATAGACAGACAGCTGGGAACAGTATACTGTGTTCATAGACAGACAGACAGCTGGGAACAGTATACTGTGTTCACAGACAGGTAGCTGGGAACAGTATACTGTGTTCATAGACAGACAGCTGGGAACAGTATACTGTGTTCACAGACAGACAGCTGGGAACAGTATACTGTGTTCACAGACAGACAGCTGGGAACAGTATACTGTGTTCATAGACAGACAGCTGGGAACAGTATACTGTGTTCATAGACAGACAGACAGCTGGGAACAGTATACTCTGTTCATAGACAGAAAGCTGGGAACAGTATACTCTGTTCATAGACAGACAACTGGGAACAGTATACTCTGTTTATAGACAGACAGATGGGAACAGTATACTCTGTTTACAGACAGACAGCTGGGAACAGTATACTGTGTTCATAGACAGACAGCTGGGAACAGTATACAGTGTTCATAGACAGACAGCTGGGAACAGTATACAGTGTTCATATACAGACAGACAGCCGGGAACAGTATACTGTGTTCATAGACAGACAGACAGACAGCTGGGAACAGTATACTCTGTTCAGAGACAGACAGACAGCTGGGAACAGTATACTGTGTTCATAGACAGACAGCTGGGAACAGTATACTCTGTTCATAGACAGACAGACAGCTGGGAACAGTATACTGTGTTCATAGACAGACAGCTGGGAACAGTATACTGTGTTCATAGACACACAGACAGCTGGGAACAGTATACTCTGTTCATAGACAGACAGACAGCTGGGAACAGTATACTGTGTTCATAGACAGAAAACTGGGAACAGTATACAGTGTTCATAGACAGACAGACAGCTGGGAACAGTATACTCTGTTCATAGACAGACAGCTGGGAACAGTATACTCTGTTCATAGACAGACAGACAGACAGCTGGGAACAGTATACTGTGTTCATAGACAGACAGCTGGGAACAGTATACTCTGTTTATAGACAGACAGCTGGGAACAGTATACTGTGTTCATAGACAGACAGATGGGAACAGTATACTGTGTCCATAGACAGACAGCTGGGAACAGTATACTGTGTTCATAGACAGACAGACAGCTGGGAACAGTATACTGTGTTCATAGACACACAGACAGCTGGGAACAGTATACTCTGTTCATAGACAGACAGACTGCTGGGAACAGTATACTGTGTTCATAGACAGACAGCTGGGAACAGTATACTGTGTTCATAGACAGACAGCTGGGAACATTATACTCTGTTCATAGACAGACAGCTGGGAACAGTATACTCTGTTCATAGACAGACAGACAGCTGGGAACAGTATACTGTGTTCATAGACAGAAAACTGGGAACAGTATACTGTGTTCATAGACAGACAGACAGCTGGGAACAGTATACTGTGTTCATAGACAGACAGCTGGGAACAGTATACTGTGTTCATAGACAGACAGCTGGGAACAGTATACTGTGTTCATAGACAGACAGACAGCTGGGAACAGTATACTGTGTTCATAGACAGACAGCTGGGAACAGTATACTGTGTTCATAGACAGACAGCTGGGAACAGTATACTGTGTTCATAGACAGACAGACAGCTGGGAACAGTATACTCTGTTCATAGACAGAAAGCTGGGAACAGAATACTGTCTTCATAGACAGACAGCTGGGAACAGTATTCTGTGTTCATAGACAGACAGACAGCTGGGAACAGTATACTGTGTTCATAGACAGACAGACAGCTGGGAACAGTATACTCTGTTCAGAGACAGACAGACAGCTGGGAACAGTATACTGTGTTCATAGACAGACAGCTGGGAACAGTATACTGTGTTCATAGACAGACAGACAGCTGGGAAAAGTATACTGTGTTCATAGACAGACAGACAGCTGGGAACAGTATACTGTGTTCATAGACAGACAGCTGGGAACAGTATACTGTGTTCATAGACAGACAGCTGGGAACAGTATACTCTGTTCATAGACAGAAAGCTGGGAACAGAATACTGTGTTCATAGACAGACAGCTGGGAACAGTATACTGTGTTCATAGACAGACAGCTGGGAACAGTATACTGTGTTCATAGACAGACAGCTGGGAACAGTATACTGTGTTCATAGACAGACAGACAGCTGGGAACAGTATACTCTGTTCATAGACAGACAGCTGGGAACAGAATACTGTGTTCATAGACAGACAGCTGGGAACAGTATACTGTGTTCATAGACAGACAGCTGGGAACATTATACTGTGTTCATAGACAGACAGACAGCTGGGAACAGTATACTGTGTTCATAGACAGACAGCTGGGAACAGTATACTGTGTTCATAGACAGACAGACAGCTGGGAACAGTATACTGTGTTCATAGACAGACAGACAGCTGGGAACAGTATACTGTGTTCATAGACAGACAGCTGGGAACAGTATACTGTGTTCATAGACAGACAGACAGCTGGGAAAAGTATACTGTGTTCATAGACAGACAGACAGCTGGGAACAGTATACTGTGTTCATAGACAGACAGCTGGGAACAGTATACTGTGTTCATAGACAGACAGCTGGGAACAGTATACTCTGTTCATAGAAAGACAGACAGCTGGGAACAGTATACTGTGTTCATAGACAGACAGCTGGGAACAGTATACTGTGTTCATAGACAGACAGCTGGGAACAGTATACTCTGTTCATAGACAGACAGCTGGGAACAGTATACTGTGTTCATAGACAGACAGCTGGGAACAGTATACTGTGTTCATAGACAGACAGCTGGGAACAGTATACTGTGTTCATAGACAGACAGCTGGGAACAGTATACTGTGTTCATAGACAGACAGACAGCTGGGAAAAGTATACTGTGTTCATAGACAGACAGACAGCTGGGAACAGTATACTGTGTTCATAGACAGACAGCTGGGAACAGTATACTGTGTTCATAGACAGACAGCTGGGAACAGTATACTCTGTTCATAGAAAGACAGACAGCTGGGAACCGTATACTGTGTTCATAGACAGACAGCTGGGAACAGTATACTGTGTTCATAGACAGACAGCTGGGAACAGTATACTGTGTTCATAGACAGACAGCTGGGAACAGTATACTGTGTTCATAGACAGACAGCTGGGAACAGTATACTGTGTTCATAGACAGACAGCTGGGAACAGTATACTGTGTTCATAGACAGACAGACAGCTGGGAACAGTATACTCTGTTCATAGACAGACAGACAGCTGGGAACAGTATACTCTGTTCATAGACAGACAGACAGCTGGGAACAGTATACTGTGTTCATAGACAGACAGCTGGGAACAGTATACTGTGTTCATAGACAGACAGACAGCTGGGAAAAGTATACTGTGTTCATAGACAGACAGACAGCTGGGAACAGTATACTGTGTTCATAGACAGACAGACAGCTGGGAACAGTATACTGTGTTCATAGACAGACAGCTGGGAACAGAATACTGTGTTCATAGACAGACAGCTGGGAACAGTATACTGTGTTCATAGACAGACAGCTGGGAACAGTATACTGTGTTCATACAGACAGACAGCTGGGAACAGTATACTGTGTTCATAGACAGACAGCTGGGAACAGTATACTGTGTTCATAGACAGACAGACAGCTGGGAACAGTATACTGTGTTCATAGACAGACAGACAGCTGGGAACAGTATACTGTGTTCATAGACAGACAGCTGGGAACAGTATACTGTGTTCATAGACAGACAGACAGCTGGGAACAGTATACTGTGTTCATAGACAGACAGACAGCTGGGAACAGTATACTGTGTTCATAGACAGACAGCTGGGAACAGTATACTGTGTTCATAGACAGACAGCTGGGAACAGTATACTCTGTTCATAGAAAGACATACAGCTGGGAACCGTATACTGTGTTCATAGACAGACAGCTGGGAACAGTATACTGTGTTCATAGACAGACAGCTGGGAACAGTATACTGTGTTCATAGACAGACAGCTGGGAACAGTATACTGTGTTCATAGACAGACAGCTGGGAACAGTATACTGTGTTCATAGACAGACAGCTGGGAACAGTATACTGTGTTCATAGACAGACAGCTGGGAACAGTATACTGTGTTCATAGACAGACAGACAGCTGGGAACAGTATACTGTGTTCATAGACAGACAGACAGCTGGGAACAGTATACTCTGTTCAGAGACAGACAGACAGCTGGGAACAGTATACTGTGTTCATAGACAGACAGCTGGGAACAGTATACTGTGTTCATAGACAGACAGACAGCTGGGAAAAGTATACTGTGTTCATAGACAGACAGACAGCTGGGAACAGTATACTGTGTTCATAGACAGACAGCTGGGAACAGTATACTGTGTTCATAGACAGACAGCTGGGAACAGTATACTCTGTTCATAGACAGACAGACAGCTGGGAACAGTATACTGTGTTCATAGACAGACAGCTGGGAACAGTATACTGTGTTCATAGACAGACAGCTGGGAACAGTATACTCTGTTCATAGACAGACAGCTGGGAACAGTATACTGTGTTCATAGACAGACAGCTGGGAACAGTATACTGTGTTCATAGACAGACAGCTGGGAACAGTATACTGTGTTCATAGACAGACAGACAGCTGGGAACAGTATACTCTGTTCATAGACAGACAGACAGCTGGGAACAGTATACTGTGTTCATAGACAGACAGACAGCTGGGAACAGTATACTGTGTTCATAGACAGACAGCTGGGAACAGTATACTGTGTTCATAGACAGACAGACAGCTGGGAACAGTATACTGTGTTCATAGACAGACAGACAGCTGGGAACAGTATACTGTGTTCATAGACAGACAGACAGCTGGGAACAGTATACTGTGTTCATAGACAGACAGCTGGGAACAGTATACTGTGTTCATAGACAGACAGCTGGGAACAGTATACTGTGTTCATAGACAGACAGCTGGGAACAGTATACTGTGTTCATAGACAGACAGCTGGGAACAGTATACTGTGTTCATAGACAGACAGCTGGGAACAGTATACTGTGTTCATAGAGAGACAGACAGCTGGGAACAGTATACTCTGTTCATAGACAGACAGACAGCTGGGAACAGTATACTGTGTTCATAGACAGACAGCTGGGAACAGTATACTGTGTTCATAGACAGACAGCTGGGAACAGTATACTGTGTTCATAGACAGACAGCTGGGAACAGTATACTGTGTTCATAGACAGACAGCTGGGAACAGTATACTGTGTTCATAGACAGACAGCTGGGAACAGTATACTGTGTTCATAGACAGACAGCTGGGAACAGTATACTGTGTTCATAGACAGACAGCTGGGAACAGTATACTGTGTTCATAGACAGACAGCTGGGAACAGTATACTGTGTTCATAGACAGACAGACAGCTGGGAACAGTATACTGTGTTCATAGACAGACAGACAGCTGGGAACAGTATACTGTGTTCAGAGACAGACAGACAGCTGGGAACAGTATACTGTGTTCATAGACAGACAGCTGGGAACAGTATACTGTGTTCATAGACAGACAGACAGCTGGGAACAGTATACTGTGTTCATAGACAGACAGACAGCTGGGAACAGTATACTGTGTTCATAGACAGACAGCTGGGAACAGTATACTGTGTTCATAGACAGACAGCTGGGAACAGTATACTGTGTTCATAGAAAGACAGACAGCTGGGAACAGTATACTGTGTTCATAGACAGACAGCTGGGAACAGTATACTGTGTTCATAGACAGACAGCTGGGAACAGTATACTCTGTTCATAGACAGACAGCTGGGAACAGTATACTGTGTTCATAGACAGACAGCTGGGAACAGTATACTGTGTTCATAGACAGACAGCTGGGAACAGTATACTCTGTTCATAGACAGACAGACAGCTGGGAACAGTATACTGTGTTCATAGACAGACAGACAGCTGGGAACAGTATACTGTGTTCATAGACAGACAGACAGCTGGGAACAGTATACTGTGTTCATAGACAGACAGCTGGGAACAGTATACTGTGTTCATAGACAGACAGACAGCTGGGAAAAGTATACTGTGTTCATAGACAGACAGACAGCTGGGAACAGTATACTGTGTTCATAGACAGACAGACAGCTGGGAACAGTATACTGTGTTCATAGACAGACAGCTGGGAACAGTATACTGTGTTCATAGACAGACAGCTGGGAACAGTATACTGTGTTCATAGACAGACAGACAGCTGGGAACAGTATACTGTGTTCATAGACAGACAGCTGGGAACAGTATACTGTGTTCATAGACAGACAGCTGGGAACAGTATACTGTGTTCATAGACAGACAGACAGCTGGGAACAGTATACTCTGTTCATAGACAGAAAGCTGGGAACAGAATACTGTGTTCATAGACAGACAACTGGGAACAGTATACTGTGTTCATAGACAGACAGCTGGGAACAGTATACTGTGTTCATAGACAGACAGACAGCTCGGAACAGTATACTCTGTTCATAGACAGACAGCTGGGAACAGAATACTGTGTTCATAGACAGACAGCTGGGAACAGTATACTGTGTTCATAGACAGACAGCTGGGAACATTATACTGTGTTCATAGACAGACAGACAGCTGGGAACAGTATACTGTGTTCATAGACAGACAGCTGGGAACAGTATACTGTGTTCATAGACAGACAGACAGCTGGGAACAGTATACTGTGTTCATAGACAGACAGACAGCTGGGAACAGTATACTCTGTTCAGAGACAGACAGACAGCTGGGAACAGTATACTGTGTTCATAGACAGACAGCTGGGAACAGTATACTGTGTTCATAGACAGACAGACAGCTGGGAAAAGTATACTGTGTTCATAGACAGACAGACAGCTGGGAACAGTATACTGTGTTCATAGACAGACAGCTGGGAACAGTATACTGTGTTCATAGACAGACAGCTGGGAACAGTATACTCTGTTCATAGAAAGACAGACAGCTGGGAACAGTATACTGTGTTCATAGACAGACAGCTGGGAACAGTATACTGTGTTCATAGACAGACAGCTGGGAACAGTATACTCTGTTCATAGACAGACAGCTGGGAACAGTATACTGTGTTCATAGACAGACAGCTGGGAACAGTATACTGTGTTCATAGACAGACAGCTGGGAACAGTATACTGTGTTCATAGACAGACAGACAGCTGGGAAAAGTATACTGTGTTCATAGACAGACAGACAGCTGGGAACAGTATACTGTGTTCATAGACAGACAGACAGCTGGGAACAGTATACTGTGTTCATAGACAGACAGCTGGGAACAGTATACTGTGTTCATAGACAGACAGACAGCTGGGAACAGTATACTGTGTTCATAGACAGACAGACAGCTGGGAACAGTATACTGTGTTCATAGACAGACAGACAGCTGGGAACAGTATACTGTGTTCATAGACACACAGACAGCTGGGAACAGTATACTAAGTTCATAGACAGACAGACAGCTGGGAACAGTATACTGTGTTCATAGACAGACAGCTGGGAACAGTATACTGTGTTCATAGACAGACAGCTGGGAACATTATACTGTGTTCATAGACAGACAGCTGGGAACAGTATACTTTGTTCATTGACAGACAGACAGCTGGGAACAGTATACTGTGTTCATAGACAGAAAACTGGGAACAGTATACTGTGTTCATAGACAGACAGACAGCTGGGAACAGTATACTGTGTTCACAGACAGGTAGCTGGGAACAGTATACTGTGTTCATAGACAGACAGCTGGGAACAGTATACTGTGTTCACAGACAGACAGCTGGGAACAGTATACTGTGTTCACAGACAGACAGCTGGGAACAGTATACTGTGTTCATAGACAGACAGACAGCTGGGAACAGTATACTCTGTTCATAGACAGAAAGCTGGGAACAGTATACTCTGTTCATAGACAGAAAGCTGGGAACAGTATACTCTGTTCATAGACAGACAACTGGGAACAGTATACTGTGTTCATAGACAGACAGATGGGTACAGTATACTCTGTTTACAGACAGACAGCTGGGAACAGTATACTGTGTTCATAGACAGACAGCTGGGAACAGTATACAGTGTTCATAGACAGACAGCTGGGAACAGTATACAGTGTTCATATACAGACAGACAGCCGGGAACAGTATACTGTGTTCATAGACAGACAGACAGACAGCTGGGCACAGTATACTCTGTTCAGAGACAGACAGACAGCTGGGAACAGTATACTGTGTTCATAGACAGACAGCTGGGAACAGTATACTGTGTTCATAGACAGACAGCTGGGAACAGTATACTCTGTTCATAGACAGACAGACAGCTGGGAACAGTATACTGTGTTCATAGACAGACAGCTGGGAACAGTATACTGTGTTCATAGACACACAGACAGCTGGGAACAGTATACTCTGTTCATAGACAGACAGACAGCTGGGAACAGTATACTGTGTTCATAGACAGAAAACTGGGAACAGTATACTGTGTTCATAGACAGACAGACAGCTGGGAACAGTATACTCTGTTCATAGACAGACAGCTGGGAACAGTATACTCTGTTCATAGAAGACAGACAGACAGCTGGGAACAGTATACTGTGTTCATAGACAGACAGACAGCTGGGAACAGTATACTCTGTTTATAGACAGACAGCTGGGAACAGTATACTGTGTTCATAGACAGACAGAATGGGAACAGTATACTGTGTTCATAGCAGACAGACAGCTGGGAACAGTATACTGTGTTCATAGACAGACAGACAGCTGGGAACAGTATACTGTGTTCATAGACACACAGACAGCTGGGAACAGTATACTCTGTTCATAGACAGACAGACAGCTGGGAACAGTATACTGTGTTCATAGACAGACAGCTGGGAACAGTATACTGTGTTCATAGACAGACAGCTGGGAACATTATACTCTGTTCATAGACAGACAGCTGGGAACAGTATACTCTGTTCATAGACAGACAGACAGCTGGGAACAGTATACTGTGTTCATAGACAGAAAGCTGGGAACAGTATACTGTGTTCATAGACAGACAGACAGCTGGGAACAGTATACTGTGTTCACAGACAGATAGCTGGGAACAGTATACTGTGTTCATAGACAGACAGCTGGGAACAGTAAACTGTGTTCACAGACAGACAGCTGGGAACAGTATACTGTGTTCACAGACAGACAGCTGGGAACAGTATACTGTGTTCATAGACAGACAGCTGGGAACAGTATACTGTGTTCATAGACAGACAGACAGCTGGGAACAGTATACTGTGTTCATAGACAGACAGCTGGGAACAGTATACTCTGTTCATAGACAGACAGACAGACAGCTGGGAACAGTATACTGTGTTCATAGACAGACAGCTGGGAACAGTATACTGTGTTCATAGACAGACAGCTGGGAACAGTATACTCTGTTTATAGACAGACAGAATGGGAACAGTATACTCTGTTTACAGACAGACAGCTGGGAACAGTATACTGTGTTCATAGACAGACAGCTGGGAACAGTATACTGTGTTCATAGACAGACAGACAGATGGGAACAGTATACAGTGTTCATAGACAGACAGACAGCTGGGAACAGTATACTGTGTTCATAGACAGACAGACAGACAGCTGGGAACAGTATACTCTGTTCATAGACAGACAGCTGGGAACAGTATACTGTGTTCATAGACAGACAGCTGGGAACAGTATACTGTGTTCATAGACAGACAGACAGCTGGGAACAGTATACTGTGTTCATAGACAGACAGCTGGGAACAGAATACTGTGTTCATAGACAGACAGCTGGGAACAGTATACTGTGTTCATAGACAGACAGCTGGGAACAGTATACTGTGTTCATAGACAGACAGACAGCTGGGAACAGTATACTGTGTTCATAGACAGACAGACAGCTGGGAACAGTATACTGTGTTCATAGACAGACAGACAGCTGGGAACAGTATACTGTGTTCATAGACAGACAGACAGCTGGGAACAGTATACTGTGTTCAGAGACAGACAGACAGCTGGGAACAGTATACTGTGTTCATAGACAGACAGCTGGGAACAGTATACTGTGTTCATAGACAGACAGCTGGGAACAGTATACTCTGTTCATAGACAGACAGACAGCTGGGAACAGTATACTGTGTTCATAGACAGACAGCTGGGAACAGTATACTCTGTTTATAGACAGACAGCTGGGAACAGTATACTGTGTTCATAGACAGACAGATGGGAACAGTATACTGTGTCCATAGACAGACAGCTGGGAACAGTATACTGTGTTCATAGACAGACAGACAGCTGGGAACAGTATACTGTGTTCATAGACACACAGACAGCTGGGAACAGTATACTCTGTTCATAGACAGACAGACTGCTGGGAACAGTATACTGTGTTCATAGACAGAAAGCTGGGAACAGAATACTGTGTTCATAGACAGACAGCTGGGAACATTATACTCTGTTCATAGACAGACAGCTGGGAACAGTATACTCTGTTCATAGACAGACAGACAGCTGGGAACAGTATACTGTGTTCATAGACAGAAAACTGGGAACAGTATACTGTGTTCATAGACAGACAGACAGCTGGGAACAGTATACTGTGTTCATAGACAGATAGCTGGGAACAGTATACTGTGTTCATAGACAGACAGCTGGGAACAGTAAACTGTGTTCACAGACAGACAGCTGGGAACAGTATACTGTGTTCACAGACAGACAGCTGGGAACAGTATACTGTGTTCATAGACAGACAGCTGGGAACAGTATACTGTGTTCATAGACAGACAGACAGCTGGGAACAGTATACTCTGTTCATAGACAGACAGCTGGGAACAGTATACTCTGTTCATAGACAGACAGACAGACAGCTGGGAACAGTATACTGTGTTCATAGACAGACAGCTGGGAACAGTATACTCTGTTCATAGACAGACAACTGGGAACAGTATACTCTGTTTATAGACAGACAGATGGGAACAGTATACTCTGTTTACAGACAGACAGCTGGGAACAGTATACTGTGTTCATAGACAGACAGCTGGGAACAGTATACTGTGTTCATAGACAGACAGACAGATGGGAACAGTATACAGTGTTCATAGACAGACAGACAGCTGGGAACAGTATACTGTGTTCATAGACAGACAGACAGACAGCTGGGAACAGTATACTCTGTTCATAGACAGACAGCTGGGAACAGTATACTCTGTTCATAGACAGACAGCTGGGAACAGTATACTGTGTTCATAGACAGACAGACAGCTGGGAACAGTATACTCTGTTCATAGACAGACAGCTGGGAACAGAATACTGTGTTCATAGACAGACAGCTGGGAACAGTATACTGTGTTCATAGACAGACAGCTGGGAACAGTATACTGTGTTCATAGACAGACAAACAGCTGGGAACAGTATACTGTGTTCATAGACAGACAGCTGGGAACAGTATACTGTGTTCATAGACAGACAGACAGCTGGGAACAGTATACTGTGTTCATAGACAGACAGACAGCTGGGAACAGTATACTGTGTTCAAGACAGACAGACAGCTGGGAACAGTATACTGTGTTCATAGACAGACAGCTGGGAACAGTATACTGTGTCCATAGACAGACAGCTGGGAACAGTATACTGTGTTCATAGACAGACAGACAGCTGGGAACAGTATACTGTGTTCATAGACAACAGACAGCTGGGAACAGTATACTGTGTTCAGAGACAGACAGACAGCTGGGAACAGTATACTGTGTTCATAGACAGACAGCTGGGAACAGTATACTGTGTTCATAGACAGACAGCTGGGAACAGTATACTCTGTTCATAGACAGACAGCTGGGAACAGTATACTCTGTTCATAGACAGACAGACAGCTGGGAACAGTATACTGTGTTCATAGACAGAAAACTGGGAACAGTATACTGTGTTCATAGACAGACAGACAGCTGGGAACAGTATACTGTGTTCACAGACAGATAGCTGGGAACAGTATACTGTGTTCATAGACAGACAGCTGGGAACAGTATACTGTGTTCATAGACAGACAGCTGGGAACAGTATACTGTGTTCTAGACAGACAGACAGCTGGGAACAGTATACTGTGTTCATAGACAGACAGCTGGGAACAGTATACTGTGTTCATAGACAGACAGACAGCTGGGAACAGTATACTGTGTTCATAGACAGACAGCTGGGAACAGTATACTCTGTTCATAGACAGACAGACAGACAGCTGGGAACAGTATACTGTGTTCATAGACAGACAGCTGGGAACAGTATACTCTGTTCATAGACAGACAACTGGGAACAGTATACTCTGTTTATAGACAGACAGCTGGGAACAGTATACTGTGTTCATAGACAGACAGATGGGAACAGTATACTGTGTTCATAGACAGACAGCTGGGAACAGTATACTGTGTTCATAGACAGACAGACAGATGGGAACAGTATACAGTGTTCATAGACAGACAGACAGCTGGGAACAGTATACTGTGTTCATAGACAGACAGACAGACAGCTGGGAACAGTATACTCTGTTCATAGACAGACAGCTGGGAACAGTATACTCTGTTCATAGACAGACAGCTGGGAACAGTATACTGTGTTCATAGACAGACAGACAGCTGGGAACAGTATACTGTGTTCATAGACAGACAGCTGGGAACAGTATACTGTGTTCACAGACAGACAGCTGGGAACAGTATACTGTGTTCATAGACAGACAGCTGGGAACAGTATACTGTGTTCATAGACAGACAGACAGCTGGGAACAGTATACTGTGTTCATAGACAGACAGCTGGGAACAGTATACTGTGTTCATAGACAGACAGACAGCTGGGAACAGTATACTGTGTTCATAGACAGACAGACAGCTGGGAACAGTATACTGTGTTCGAGACAGACAGACAGCTGGGAACAGTATACTGTGTTCATAGACAGACAGCTGGGAACAGTATACTCTGTTCATAGACAGACAAAGCTGGGAACAGTATACTCTGTTTATAGACAGACAGATGGGAACAGTATACTCTGTTCACAGACAGACAGCTGGGAACAGTATACTGTGTTCATAGACAGACAGCTGGGAACAGTATACTGTGTTCATAGACAGACAGACAGATGGGAACAGTATACAGTGTTCATAGACAGACAGACAGCTGGGAACAGTATACTGTGTTCATAGACAGACAGACAGACAGCTGGGAACAGTATACTGTGTTCATAGACAGACAGCTGGGAACAGTATACTGTGTTCATAGACAGACAGCTGGGAACAGTATACTGTGTTCATAGACAGACAGACAGCTGGGAACAGTATACTGTGTTCATAGACAGACAGCTGGGAACAGAATACTGTGTTCATAGACAGACAGCTGGGAACAGTATACTGTGTTCATAGACAGACAGCTGGGAACAGTATACTGTGTTCATAGACAGACAAACAGCTGGGAACAGTATACTGTGTTCATAGACAGACAGCTGGGAACAGTATACTGTGTTCATAGACAGACAGACAGCTGGGAACAGTATACTGTGTTCATAGACAGACAGACAGCTGGGAACAGTATACTGTGTTCAGACAGACAGACAGCTGGGAACAGTATACTGTGTTCATGACAGACAGACAGCTGGGAACAGTATACTGTGTTCATAGACAGACAGACAGCTGGGAACAGTATACTCTGTTCATAGACAGACAGACAGCTGGGAACAGTATACTGTGTTCATAGACAGACAGCTGGGAACAGTATACTCTGTTCATAGACAGACAGACAGCTGGGAACAGTATACTGTGTTCATAGACAGACAGACAGCTGGGAAAAGTATACTGTGTTCATAGACAGACAGACAGCTGGGAACAGTATACTGTGTTCATAGACAGACAGACAGCTGGGAATAGTATACTGTGTTCATAGACAGACAGCTGGGAACAGTATACTGTGTTAATAGACAGACAGACAGCTGGGAACAGTATACTGTGTTAATAGACAGACAGCTGGGAACAGTATACTGTGTTCATAGACAGACAGACAGCTGGGAACAGTATACTGTGTTCATAGACAGACAGACAGCTGGGAACAGTATACTCTGTTCATAGACAGACAGACAGCTGGGAACAGTATACTGTGTTCATAGACAGACAGACAGCTGGGAACAGTATACTCTGTTCATAGACAGACAGCTGGGAACAGTATACTCTGTTCATAAAGACAGACAGACAGCTGGGAACAGTATACTGTGTTCATAGACAGACAGCTGGGAACAGTATACTGTGTTCATAGACAGACAGCTGGGAACAGTATACTGTGTTTATAGACAGACAGAATGGGAACAGTATACTCTGTTTACAGACAGACAGCTGGGAACAGTATACTGTGTTCATAGACAGACAGCTGGGAACAGTATACTGTGTTCATAGACAGACAGACAGCTGGGAACAGTATACAGTGTTCATAGACAGACAGACAGCTGGGAACAGTATACTGTGTTCATGACAGACAGACAGACAGCTGGGAACAGTATACTCTGTTCATAGACAGACAGCTGGGAACAGTATACTCTGTTCATAGACAGACAGACAGCTGGGAACAGTATACTGTGTTCATAGACAGACAGACAGCTGGGAACAGTATACTCTGTTCATAGACAGACAGCTGGGAACAGAATACTGTGTTCATAGACAGACAGCTGGGAACAGTATACTGTGTTCATAGACAGACAGCTGGGAACAGTATACTGTGTTCATAGACAGACAGACAGCTGGGAACAGTATACTGTGTTCATAGACAGACAGCTGGGAACAGTATACTGTGTTCATAGACAGACAGACAGCTGGGAACAGTATACTGTGTTCATAGACAGACAGACAGCTGGGAACAGTATACTGTGTTCAGAGACAGACAGACAGCTGGGAACAGTATACTGTGTTCATAGACAGACAGCTGGGAACAGTATACTCTGTTCATAGACAGACAACTGGGAACAGTATACTCTGTTTATAGACAGACAGATGGGAACAGTATACTCTGTTTACAGACAGACAGCTGGGAACAGTATACTGTGTTCATAGACAGACAGCTGGGAACAGTATACTGTGTTCATAGACAGACAGACAGCTGGGAACAGTATACTGTGTTCATAGACAGACAGACAGCTGGGAACAGTATACTGTGTTCATAGACAGACAGACAGACAGCTGGGAACAGTATACTCTGTTCATAGACAGACAGCTGGGAACAGTATACTCTGTTCATAGACAGACAGCTGGGAACAGTATACTGTGTTCATAGACAGACAGACAGCTGGGAACAGTATACTCTGTTCATAGACAGACAGCTGGGAACAGAATACTGTGTTCATAGACAGACAGCTGGGAACAGTATACTGTGTTCATAGACAGACAGCTGGGAACAGTATACTGTGTTCATAGACAGACAGACAGCTGGGAACAGTATACTGTGTTCATAGACAGACAGCTGGGAACAGTATACTGTGTTCATAGACAGACAGACAGCTGGGAACAGTATACTGTGTTCATAGACAGACAGACAGCTGGGAACAGTATACTGTGTTCAGAGACAGACAGACAGCTGGGAACAGTATACTGTGTTCATAGACAGACAGCTGGGAACAGTATACTGTGTTCATAGACAGACAGCTGGGAACAGTATACTGTGTTCATAGACAGACAGACAGCTGGGAACAGTATACTGTGTTCATAGACAGACAGACAGCTGGGAAAAGTATACTGTGTTCATAGACAGAAAACTGGGAACAGTATACTGTGTTCATAGACAGACAGACAGCTGAGAACAGTATACTGTGTTCACAGACAGATAGCTGGGAACAGTATACTGTGTTCATAGACAGACAGCTGGGAACAGTATACTGTGTTCACAGACAGACAGCTGGGAACAGTATACTGTGTTCACAGACAGACAGCTGGGAACAGTATACTGTGTTCATAGACAGACAGCTGGGAACAGTATACTGTGTTCATAGACAGACAGACAGCTGGGAACAGTATACTCTGTTCATAGACAGACAGCTGGGAACAGTATACTCTGTTCATAGACAGACAGACAGCTGGGAACAGTATACTGTGATCATAGACAGACAGCTGGGAACAGTATACTGTGTTCATAGACAGACAGCTGGGAACAGTATACTGTGTTTATAGACAGACAGATGGGAACAGTATACTCTGTTTACAGACAGACAGCTGGGAACAGTATACTGTGTTCAAAGACAGACAGCTGGGAACAGTATACTGTGTTCATAGACAGACAGCTGGGAACAGTATACAGTGTTCATAGACAGACAGACAGCTGGGAACAGTATACAGTGTTCATAGACAGACAGACAGCTGGGAACAGTATACTGTGTTCATAGACAGACAGACAGCTGGGAACAGTATACTCTGTTCATAGACAGACAGCTGGGAACAGTATACTCTGTTCATAGACAGACAGCTGGGAACAGTATACTGTGTTCATAGACAGACAGCTGGGAACAGTATACTGTGTTCATAGACAGACAGACAGCTGGGAACAGTATACTGTGTTCATAGACAGACAGACAGCTGGGAACAGTATACTGTGTTCATAGACAGGCAGCTGGGAACAGTATACTGTGTTCATGAGACAGACAGCTGGGAACAGTATACTCTGTTCATAGAAGACAGACAGCTGGGAACAGTATACTGTGTTCATAGACAGGCAGCTGGGAACAGTATACTGTGTTCATAGACAGACAGCTGGGAACAGTATACTGTGTTCATAGACAGACAGCTGGGAACAGTATACTCTGTTCATAGCAGACAGACAGCTGGGAACAGTATACTGTGTTCATAGACAGACAGCTGGGAACAGTATACAGTGTTCATAGACAGACAGACAGCTGGGAACAGTATACTGTGTTCATAGACAGACAGACAGCTGGGAACAGTATACTGTGTTCATAGACAGACAGCTGGGAACAGTATACTGTGTTCATAGACAGACAGCTGGGAACAGAATACTGTGTTCATACAGACAGACAGCTGGGAACAGTATACTGTGTTCATAGACAGACAGCTGGGAACAGTATACTGTGTTCATAGACAGACAGCTGGGAACAGTATACTGTGTTCATAGACAGACAGCTGGGAACAGTATACTGTGTTCATAGACAGACAGCTGGGAACAGTATACTCTGTTCATAGACAGACAGACAGCTGGGAACAGTATACTCTGTTCATAGACAGACAGCTGGGAACAGAATACTCTGTTCATAGACAGACAGCTGGGAACAGTATACTGTGTTCATAGACAGACAGACAGCTGGGAACAGTATACTCTGTTCATAGACAGACAGCTGGGAACAGAATACTGTGTTCATAGACAGACAGCTGGGAACAGTATACTGTGTTCATAGACAGACAGCTGGGAACAGTATACTGTGTTCATAGACAGACAGACAGCTGGGAACAGTATACTGTGTTCATAGACAGACAGCTGGGAACAGTATACTGTGTTCATAGACAGACAGACAGCTGGGAACAGTATACTCTGTTCATAGACAGACAGACAGCTGGGAACAGTATACTCTGTTCATAGATAGACAGACAGCTGGGAAAAGTATACTGTGTTCATAGACAGACAGACAGCTGGGAACAGTATACTGTGTTCATAGACAGACAGACAGCTGGGAACAGTATACTGTGTTCATGAAGACAGACAGACAGCTGGGAACAGAATACTCTGTTCATAGACAGACAGCTGGGAACAGTATACTGTGTTCATAGACAGACAGACAGCTGGGAACAGTATACTGTGTTCATAGACAGACAGCTGGGAACAGAATACTGTGTTCATAGACAGACAGCTGGGAACAGTATACTGTGTTCATAGACAGACAGCTGGGAACAGTATACTGTGTTCATAGACAGACAGACAGCTGGGAACAGTATACTGTGTTCATAGACAGACAGCTGGGAACAGTATACTGTGTTCATAGACAGACAGACAGCTGGGAACAGTATACTGTGTTCATGCAGACAGACAGCTGGGAACAGTATACTGTGTTCATAGACAGACAGCTGGGAACAGTATACTGTGTTCATAGACAGACAGACAGCTGGGAACAGTATACTGTGTTCATAGACAGACAGCTGGGAACAGTATACTGTGTTCATAGACAGACAGACAGCTGGGAACAGTATACTGTGTTCATAGACAGACAGCTGGGAACAGTATACTGTGTTCATAGACAGACAGCTGGGAACAGTATACTGTGTTCATAGACAGACAGACAGCTGGGAACAGTATACTGTGTTCATAGACAGACAGACAGCTGGGAACAGTATACTCTGTTCAGAGACAGACAGCCAGCTGGGAACAGTATACTGTGTTCATAGACAGACAGCTGGGAACAGTATACTGTGTTCATAGACAGACAGCTGGGAACAGTATACTCTGTTCATAGACAGACAGACAGCTGGGAACAGTATACTGTGTTCATAGACAGACAGCTGGGAACAGTATACTGTGTTCATAGACAGACAGACAGCTGGGAACAGTATACTCTGTTCATAGACAGACAGACAGCTGGGAACAGTATACTCTGTTCATAGACAGACAGACAGACAGCTGGGAAAAGTATACTGTGTTCATAGACAGACAGCTGGGAACAGTATACTGTGTTCATAGACAGACAGACAGCTGGGAATAGTATACTGTGTTCATAGACAGACAGCTGGGAACAGTATACTGTGTTCATAGACAGACAGACAGCTGGGAACAGTATACTGTGTTAATAGACAGACAGCTGGGAACAGTATACTGTGTTCATAGACAGACAGACAGCTGGGAACAGTATACTGTGTTCATAGACACACAGACAGCTGGGAACAGTATACTCTGTTCATAGACAGACAGACAGCTGGGAACAGTATACTGTGTTCATAGACAGACAGCTGGGAACAGTATACTGTGTTCATAGACAGACAGCTGGGAACAGTATACTGTGTTCATAGACAGACAGCTGGGAACAGTATACTCTGTTCATAGACAGACAGACAGCTGGGAACAGTATACTGTGGTCATAGACAGAAAACTGGGAACAGTATACTGTGTTCATAGACAGACAGACAGCTGGGAACAGTATACTGTGTTCACAGACAGACAGCTGGGAACAGTATACTGTGTTCATAGACAGACAGCTGGGAACAGTATACTGTGTTCATAGACAGACAGCTGGGAACATTATACTCTGTTCATAGACAGACAGCTGGGAACAGTATACTCTGTTAGACAGACAGACAGCTGGGAACAGTATACTGTGTTCATAGACAGAAAACTGGGAACAGTATACTGTGTTCATAGACAGACAGACAGCTGGGAACAGTATACTCTGTTCATAGACAGACAGACAGCTGGGAACAGTATACTGTGTTCATAGACAGACAGCTGGGAACAGTATACTGTGTTCATAGACAGACAGACAGCTGGGAACAGTATACTGTGTTCAGAGACAGACAGACAGCTGGGAACAGTATACTGTGTTCATAGACAGACAGCTGGGAACAGTATACTGTGTTCATAGACAGACAGCTGGGAACAGTATACTCTGTTCATAGACAGACAGACAGCTGGGAACAGTATACTGTGTTCATGAGACAGACAGCTGGGAACAGTATACTGTGTTCATAGACAGACAGACAGCTGGGAACAGTATACTCTGTTCATAGACAGACAGCTGGGAACAGTATACTGTGTTCATAGACAGACAGACAGCTGGGAAAAGTATACTGTGTTCATAGACAGAAAACTGGGAACAGTATACTGTGTTCATAGACAGACAGACAGCTGAGAACAGTATACTGTGTTCACAGACAGATAGCTGGGAACAGTATACTGTGTTCATAGACAGACAGCTGGGAACAGTATACTGTGTTCACAGACAGACAGCTGGGAACAGTATACTGTGTTCACAGACAGACAGCTGGGAACAGTATACTGTGTTCATAGACAGACAGCTGGGAACAGTATACTGTGTTCATAGACAGACAGACAGCTGGGAACAGTATACTCTGTTCATAGACAGACAGCTGGGAACAGTATACTCTGTTCATAGACAGACAGACAGCTGGGAACAGTATACTGTGATCATAGACAGACAGCTGGGAACAGTATACTCTGTTCATAGACAGACAGCTGGGAACAGTATACTGTGTTTATAGACAGACAGATGGGAACAGTATACTGTGTTTAACAGACAGACAGCTGGGAACAGTATACTCTGTTCAAAGACAGACAGCTGGGAACAGTATACTGTGTTCATAGACAGACAGCTGGGAACAGTATACAGTGTTCATAGACAGACAGCTGGGAACAGTATACAGTGTTCATAGACAGACAGACAGCTGGGAACAGTATACTGTGTTCATAGACAGACAGACAGCTGGGAACAGGATACTCTGTTCATAGACAGACAGCTGGGAACAGTATACTCTGTTCATAGACAGACAGCTGGGAACAGTATACTGTGTTCATAGACAGACAGCTGGGAACAGTATACTCTGTTCATAGACAGACAGACAGCTGGGAACAGTATACTGTGTTCATAGACAGACAGACAGCTGGGAACAGTATACTGTGTTCATAGACAGACAGCTGGGAACAGTATACTGTGTTCATAGCAGACAGACAGCTGGGAACAGTATACTGTGTTCATAGACAGACAGCTGGGAACAGTATACTGTGTTCATAGACAGGCAGCTGGGAACAGTATACTGTGTTCATAGACAGACAGCTGGGAACAGTATACTCTGTTCATAGACAGACAGCTGGGAACAGTATACTCTGTTCATAGACAGACAGCTGGGAACAGTATACTGTGTTCATAGACAGACAGCTGGGAACAGTATACTGTGTTCATAGACAGACAGACAGCTGGGAACAGTATACTGTGTTCATAGACAGACAGACAGCTGGGAACAGTATACTCTGTTCATGAGACAGACAGCTGGGAACAGTATACTCTGTTCATAGACAGACAGCTGGGAACAGAATACTGTGTTCATAGACAGACAGCTGGGAACAGTATACTCTGTTCATCAGACAGACAGCTGGGAACAGTATATTGTGTTCATAGACAGACAGCTGGGAACAGTATACTGTGTTCATAGACAGACAACTGGGAACAGTATACTGTGTTCATAGACAGACAGCTGGGAACAGTATACTGTGTTCATAGACAGACAGACAGCTGGGAACAGTATACTCTGTTCATAGACAGACAGCTGGGAACAGAATACTGTGTTCATAGACAGACAGCTGGGAACAGTATACTGTGTTCATAGACAGACAGACAGCTGGGAACAGTATACTCTGTTCATAGACAGACAGCTGGGAACAGAATACTGTGTTCATAGACAGACAGCTGGGAACAGTATACTGTGTTCATAGACAGACAGCTGGGAACAGTATACTGTGTTCATAGACAGACAGCTGGGAACAGTATACTCTGTTCATAGACAGACAGCTGGGAACAGTATACTGTGTTCATAGACAGACAGCTGGGAACAGTATACAGTGTTCATAGACAGACAGACAGCTGGGAACAGTATACTGTGTTCATAGAAAGACAGACAGCTGGGAACAGTATACTCTGTTCATAGACAGACAGCTGGTAACAGTATACTCTGTTCATAGACAGACAGCTGAGAACAGAATACTGTGTTCATAGACAGACAGCTGGGAACAGTATACTCTGTTCATAGACAGACAGACAGCTGGGAACAGTATACTGTGTTCATAGACAGACAGCTGGGAACAGTATACTGTGTTCATGAGACAGACAGCTGGGAACAGTATACTGTGTTCATAGACAGACAGCTGGGAACAGTATACTCTGTTCATAGACAGACAGACAGCTGGGAACAGTATACTCTGTTCATAGACAGACAGCTGGGAACAGAATACTGTGTTCATAGACAGACAGCTGGGAACAGTATACTGTGTTCATAGACAGACAGACAGCTGGGAACAGTATACTGTGTTCATAGACAGACAGCTGGGAACAGAATACTGTGTTCATAGACAGACAGCTGGGAACAGTATACTGTGTTCATAGACAGACAGCTGGGAACAGTATACTGTGTTCATAGACAGACAGACAGCTGGGAACAGTATACTGTGTTCATAGCAGACAGACAGCTGGGAACAGTATACTGTGTTCATAGACAGACAGACAGCTGGGAACAGTATACTCTGTTCATAGACAGACAGACAGCTGGGAACAGTATACTGTGTTCATAGAAGACAGACAGACAGCTGGGAAAAGTATACTGTGTTCATAGACAGACAGACAGCTGGGAACAGTATACTGTGTTCATAGACAGACAGACAGCTGGGAACAGTAAACTGTGTTCATAGACAGACAGCTGGGAACAGTATACTGTGTTCATAGACAGACAGACAGCTGGGAACAGTATACTGTGTTAATAGACAGACAGCTGGGAACAGTATACTGTGTTCATAGACAGACAGACAGCTGGGAACAGTATACTGTGTTCATAGACACACAGACAGCTGGGAACAGTATACTCTGTTCATAGACAGACAGACAGCTGGGAACAGTATACTGTGTTCATAGACAGACAGCTGGGAACAGTATACTGTGTTCATAGACAGACAGCTGGGAACAGTATACTCTGTTCATAGACAGACAGCTGGGAACAGTATACTCTGTTCATAGACAGACAGACAGCTGGGAACAGTATACTGTGTTCATAGACAGAAAACTGGGAACAGTATACTGTGTTCATAGACAGACAGACAGCTGGGAACAGTATACTCTGTTCATAGACAGACAGACAGCTGGGAACAGTATACTGTGTTCATAGACAGACAGCTGGGAACAGTATACTGTGTTCATAGACAGACAGACAGCTGGGAACAGTATACTCTGTTCAGAGACAGACAGACAGCTGGGAACAGTATACTGTGTTCATAGACAGACAGCTGGGAACAGTATACTGTGTTCATAGACAGACAGCTGGGAACAGTATACTCTGTTCATAGACAGACAGACAGCTGGGAACAGTATACTGTGTTCATAGACAGACAGCTGGGAACAGTATACTGTGTTCATAGACAGACAGACAGCTGGGAACAGTATACTCTGTTCATAGACAGACAGCTGGGAACAGTATACTCTGTTCATAGACAGACAGACAGCTGGGAAAAGTATACTGTGTTCATAGACAGAAAACTGGGAACAGTATACTGTGTTCATAGACAGACAGACAGCTGGGAACAGTATACTGTGTTCACAGACAGACAGCTGGGAACAGTATACTGTGTTCATAGACAGACAGCTGGGAACAGTATACTCTGTTCATAGACAGACAGACAGCTGGGAACAGTATACTGTGATCATAGACAGACAGCTGGGAACAGTATACTGTGTTCATAGACAGACAGCTGGGAACAGTATACTGTGTTTATAGACAGACAGAAGTGGGAACAGTATACTCTGTTTACAGACAGACAGCTGGGAACAGTATACTCTGTTCAAAGACAGACAGCTGGGAACAGTATACTGTGTTCATAGACAGACAGCTGGGAACAGTATACTGTGTTCATAGACAGACAGCTGGGAACAGTATACAGTGTTCATAGACAGACAGACAGCTGGGAACAGTATACTGTGTTCATAGACAGACAGACAGCTGGGAACAGGATACTCTGTTCATAGACAGACAGCTGGGAACAGTATACTGTGTTCATGAAGACAGACAGCTGGGAACAGTATACTGTGTTCATAGACAGACAGCTGGGAACAGTATACTGTGTTCATAGACAGACAGACAGCTGGGAACAGTATACTGTGTTCATAGACAGACAGACAGCTGGGAACAGTATACTCTGTTCATAGACAGGCAGCTGGGAACAGTATACTGTGTTCATAGACAGACAGCTGGGAACAGTATACTCTGTTCATAGACAGACAGCTGGGAACAGTATACTGTGTTCATAGACAGGCAGCTGGGAACAGTATACTGTGTTCATAGACAGGCAGCTGGGAACAGTATACTCTGTTCATAGACAGACAGCTGGGAACAGTATACTCTGTTCATGCAGACAGACAGCTGGGAACAGTATACTGTGTTCATAGACAGACAGCTGGGAACAGTATACAGTGTTCATAGACAGACAGACAGCTGGGAACAGTATACTGTGTTCATAGAAAGACAGACAGCTGGGAACAGTATACTCTGTTCATAGACAGACAGCTGGTAACAGTATACTCTGTTCATAGACAGACAGCTGGGAACAGAATACTGTGTTCATAGACAGACAGACAGCTGGGAACAGTATACTCTGTTCATAGACAGACAGCTGGGAACAGTATATTGTGTTCATAGACAGACAGCTGGGAACAGTATACTGTGTTCATAGACAGACAGCTGGGAACAGTATACTGTGTTCATAGACAGACAGCTGGGAACAGTATACTGTGTTCATAGACAGACAGACAGCTGGGAACAGTATACTGTGTTCATAGACAGACAGCTGGGAACAGTATACTCTGTTCATAGACAGACAGCTGGGAACAGTATACTGTGTTCATAGACAGACAGACAGCTGGGAACAGTATACTGTGTTCATAGACAGACAGCTGGGAACAGAATACTGTGTTCATAGACAGACAGCTGGGAACAGTATACTGTGTTCATAGACAGACAGCTGGGAACAGTATACTGTGTTCATAGACAGACAGACAGCTGGGAACAGTATACTGTGTTCATAGACAGACAGCTGGGAACAGTATACTGTGTTCATAGACAGACAGACAGCTGGGAACAGTATACTGTGTTCATAGACAGACAGCTGGGAACAGTATACTGTGTTCATAGACAGACAGCTGGGAACAGTATACTGTGTTCATAGACAGACAGACAGCTGGGAACAGTATACTGTGTTCAGTAGACAGACAGACAGCTGGGAACAGTATACTCTGTTCAGAGACAGACAGACAGCTGGGAACAGTATACTGTGTTCATAGACAGACAGCTGGGAACAGTATACTGTGTTCATAGACAGACAGCTGGGAACAGTATACTCTGTTCATAGACAGACAGACAGCTGGGAACAGTATACTGTGTTCATAGACAGACAGCTGGGAACAGTATACTGTGTTCATAGACAGACAGACAGCTGGGAACAGTATACTCTGTTCATAGACAGACAGACAGCTGGGAACAGTATACTCTGTTCATAGACAGACAGACAGACAGCTGGGAAAAGTATACTGTGTTCATAGACAGACAGACAGCTGTGAACAGTATACTGTGTTCATAGACAGACAGACAGCTGGGATTAGTAAACTGTGTTCATAGACAGACAGCTGGGAACAGTATACTGTGTTCATAGACAGACAGACAGCTGGAAACAGTATACTGTGTTAATAGACAGACAGCTGGGAACAGTATACTGTGTTCATAGACAGACAGACAGCTGGGAACAGTATACTGTGTTCATAGACACACAGACAGCTGGGAACAGTATACTCTGTTCATAGACAGACAGACAGCTGGGAACAGTATACTGTGTTCATAGACAGACAGCTGGGAACAGTATACTGTGTTCATAGACAGACAGCTGGGAACATTATACTCTGTTCATAGACAGACAGCTGGGAACAGTATACTCTGTTCATAGACAGACAGACAGCTGGGAACAGTATACTGTGTTCATAGACAGAAAACTGGGAACAGTATACTGTGTTCATAGACAGACAGACAGCTGGGAACAGTATACTGTGTTCATAGACAGACAGACAGCTGGGAACAGTATACTGTGTTCATAGACAGACAGCTGGGAACAGTATACTGTGTTCATAGACAGACAGACAGCTGGGAACAGTATACTCTGTTCAGAGACAGACAGACAGCTGGGAACAGTATACTGTGTTCATAGACAGACAGCTGGGAACAGTATACTGTGTTCATAGACAGACAGCTGGGAACAGTATACTCTTTTCATAGACAGAAAGACAGCTGGGAACAGTATACTGTGTTCATAGACAGACAGCTGGGAACAGTATACTGTGTTCATAGACAGACAGACAGCTGGGAACAGTATACTGTGTTCATAGACACACAGACAGCTGGGAACAGTATACTGTGTTCATAGACAGACAGACAGCTGGGAACAGTATACTGTGTTCATAGACAGACAGCTGGGAACAGTATACTGTGTTCATAGACAGACAGCTGGGAACATTATACTCTGTTCATAGACAGACAGCTGGGAACAGTATACTTTGTTCATAGACAGACAGACAGCTGGGAACAGTATACTGTGTTCATAGACAGACAGCTGGGAACAGTATACTGTGTTCATAGACAGACAGACAGCTGGGAACAGTATACTGTGTTCATAGACAGACAGACAGCTGGGAACAGTATACTGTGTTCATAGACAGACAGCTGGGAACAGTATACTGTGTTCATAGACAGACAGACAGCTGGGAACAGTATACTCTGTTCATAGACAGACAGACAGCTGGGAACAGTATACTGTGTTCATAGACAGACAGCTGGGAACAGTATACTGTGTTCATAGACAGACAGCTGGGAACAGTATACTGTGTTCATAGACAGACAGACAGCTGGGAACAGTATACTGTGTTCATAGACAGACAGCTGGGAACAGTATACTGTGTTCATAGACAGACAGACAGCTGGGAACAGTATACTGTGTTCATAGACAGACAGCTGGGAACAGTATACTCTGTTCATAGACAGACAGACAGCTGGGAAAAGTATACTGTGTTCATAGACAGAAAACTGGGAACAGTATACTGTGTTCATAGACAGACAGACAGCTGGGAACAGTATACTGTGTTCACAGACAGATAGCTGGGAACAGTATACTGTGTTCATAGACAGACAGCTGGGAACAGTATACTGTGTTCACAGACAGACAGCTGGGAACAGTATACTGTGTTCACAGACAGACAGCTGGGAACAGTATACTGTGTTCATAGACAGACAGCTGGGAACAGTATACTGTGTTCATAGACAGACAGACAGCTGGGAACAGTATACTGTGTTCATAGACAGACAGCTGGGAACAGTATACTGTGTTCATAGACAGACAGACAGCTGGGAACAGTATACTGTGATCATAGACAGACAGCTGGGAACAGTATACTCTGTTCATAGACAGACAACTGGGAACAGTATACTCTGTTTATAGACAGACAGATGGGAACAGTATACTGTGTTTACAGACAGACAGCTGGGAACAGTATACTGTGTTCAAAGACAGACAGCTGGGAACAGTATACTGTGTTCATAGACAGACAGCTGGGAACAGTATACAGTGTTCATAGACAGACAGCTGGGAACAGTATACAGTGTTCATAGACAGACAGACAGCTGGGAACAGTATACTGTGTTCATACACAGACAGACAGCTGGGAACAGGATACTCTGTTCATAGACAGACAGCTGGGAACAGTATACTCTGTTCATAGACAGACAGCTGGGAACAGTATACTGTGTTCATAGACAGACAGCTGGGAACAGTATACTCTGTTCATAGACAGACAGACAGCTGGGAACAGTATACTGTGTTCATAGACAGACAGACAGCTGGGAACAGTATACTCTGTTCATAGACAGGCAGCTGGGAACAGTATACTGTGTTCATAGACAGACAGCTGGGAACAGTATACTCTGTTCATAGACAGACAGCTGGGAACAGTATACTGTGTTCATAGACAGGCAGCTGGGAACAGTATACTGTGTTCATAGACAGACAGCTGGGAACAGTATACTCTGTTCATAGACAGACAGCTGGGAACAGTATACTCTGTTCATAGACAGACAGCTGGGAACAGTATACTGTGTTCATAGACAGACAGCTGGGAACAGTATACAGTGTTCATAGACAGACAGACAGCTGGGAACAGTATACTGTGTTCATAGAAAGACAGACAGCTGGGAACAGTATACTGTGTTCATAGACAGACAGCTGGTAACAGTATACTCTGTTCATAGACAGACAGCTGAGAACAGAATACTGTGTTCATAGACAGACAGCTGGGAACAGTATACTCTGTTCATAGACAGACAGCTGGGAACAGTATATTGTGTTCATAGACAGACAGCTGGAAACAGTATACTGTGTTCATAGACAGACAGCTGGGAACAGTATACTGTGTTCATAGACAGACAGCTGGGAACAGTATACTGTGTTCATAGACAGACAGACAGCTGGGAACAGTATACTGTGTTCATAGACACACAGACAGCTGGGAACAGTATACTGTGTTCATAGACAGACAGCTGGGAACAGTATACTGTGTTCATAGACAGACAGCTGGGAACAGTATACTCTGTTCATAGACAGACAGACAGCTGGGAACAGTATACTCTGTTCATAGACAGACAGCTGGGAACAGTATACTGTGTTCATAGACAGACAGACAGCTGTGAACAGTATACTCTGTTCATAGACAGACAGCTGGGAACAGTATACTGTGTTCATAGACAGACAGCTGGGAACAGTATACTGTGTTCATAGACAGACAGACAGCTGGGAACAGTATACTGTGTTCATAGACAGACAGCTGGGAACAGTATACTGTGTTCATAGACAGACAGCTGGGAACAGTATACTGTGTTCATAGACAGACAGACAGCTGGGAACAGTATACTGTCTTCATAGACAGACAGACAGCTGGGAACAGTATACTCTGTTCAGAGACAGACAGACAGCTTGGAACAGTATACTGTGTTCATAGACAGACAGCTGGGAACAGTATACTGTGTTCATAGACAGGCAGCTGGGAACAGTATACTGTTTTCATAGACAGGCAGCTGGGAACAGTATACTCTGTTCATAGACAGACAGCTGGGAACAGTATACTCTGTTCATAGACAGACAGCTGGGAACAGTATACTCTGTTCATAGACAGACAGCTGGGAACAGTATACAGTGTTCATAGACAGACAGACAGCTGGGAACAGTATACTGTGTTCATAGACAGACAGACAGCTGGGAACAGTATACTCTGTTCATAGACAGACAGCTGGTAACAGTATACTCTGTTCATAGACAGACAGCTGGGAACAGTATACTGTGTTCATAGACAGACAGCTGGGAACAGTATACTCTGTTCATAGACAGACAGCTGGGAACAGTATATTGTGTTCATAGACAGACAGCTGGAAACAGTATACTGTGTTCATAGACAGACAGCTGGGAACAGTATACTGTGTTCATAGACAGACAGCTGGGAACAGTATACTGTGTTCATAGACAGACAGACAGCTGGGAACAGTATACTGTGTTCATAGACAGACAGCTGGGAACAGTATACTGTGTTCATAGACAGACAGCTGGGAACAGTATACTGTGTTCATAGACAGACAGCTGGGAACAGTATACTGTGTTCATAGACAGACAGACAGCTGGGAACAGTATACTGTGTTCATAGACAGACAGCTGGGAACAGTATACTGTGTTCATAGACAGACAGACAGTGGGAACAGTATACTGTGTTCATAGACAGACAGACAGCTGGGAACAGTATACTGTGTTCATAGACAGACAGCTGGGAACAGTATACTGTGTTCATAGACAGACAGCTGGGAACAGTATACTGTGTTCATAGACAGACAGACAGCTGGGAACAGTATACTCTGTTCATAGACAGAAAGCGGGGAACAGAATACTGTGTTCATAGACAGACAGCTGGGAACAGTATACTGTGTTCATAGACAGACAGCTGGGAACAGTATACTGTGTTCATAGACAGACAGACAGCTGGGAACAGTATACTGTGTTCATAGACAGACAGCTGGGAACAGTATACTGTGTTCATAGACAGACAGACAGCTGGGAACAGTATACTGTGTTCATAGACAGACAGCTGGGAACAGTATACTGTGTTCATAGACAGACAGCTGGGAACAGTATACTGTGTTCATAGACAGACAGACAGCTGGGAACAGTATACTGTGTTCATAGACAGACAGACAGCTGGGAACAGTATACTCTGTTCAGAGACAGACAGACAGCTGGGAACAGTATACTGTGTTCATAGACAGACAGCTGGGAACAGTATACTGTGTTCATAGACAGACAGCTGGGAACAGTATACTCTGTTCATAGACAGACAGACAGCTGGGAACAGTATACTGCGTTCATAGACAGACAGCTGGGAACAGTATACTGTGTTCATAGACAGACAGGCAGCTGGGAACAGTATACTCTGGTCATAGACAGACAGCTGGGAACAGTATACTCTGTTCATAGACAGACAGACAGCTGGGAACAGTATACTGTGTTCATAGACACACAGACAGCTGGGAACAGTATACTGTGTTCATAGACAGACAGACAGCTGGGAACAGTATACTGTGTTCATAGACAGACAGCTGGGAACAGTATACTGTGTTCATAGACAGACAGCTGGGAACAGTATACTGTGTTCATAGACAGACACCTGGGAACAGTATACTGTGTTCATAGACAGACAGCTGGGAACAGTATACTCTGTTCATAGACAGACAGACAGCTGGGAACAGTATACTCTGTTCATAGACAGACAGCTGGGAACAGTATACTGTGTTCATAGACAGACAGATAGGAACAGTATACTGTGTTCATAGACAGACAGACAGCTGGGAACAATATACTCTGTTCATAGACAGACAGCTGGGAACAGTATACTGTGTTCATAGACAGACAGCTGGGAACAGTATACTGTGTTCATAGACAGACAGACAGCTGGGAACAGTATACTCTGTTCATAGACAGAAAGCGGGGAACAGAATACTGTGTTCATAGACAGACAGCTGGGAACAGTATACTGTGTTCATAGACAGACAGCTGGGAACAGTATACTGTGTTCATAGACAGACAGACAGCTGGGAACAGTATACTGTGTTCATAGACAGACAGCTGGGAACAGTATACTGTGTTCATAGACAGACAGACAGCTGGGAACAGTATACTGTGTTCATAGACAGACAGCTGGGAACAGTATACTGTGTTCATGAGACAGACAGCTGGGAACAGTATACTGTGTTCATAGACAGACAGACAGCTGGGAACAGTATACTGTCTTCATAGACAGACAGACAGCTGGGAACAGTATACTGTGTTCAGAGACAGACAGACAGCTGGGAACAGTATACTGTGTTCATAGACAGACAGCTGGGAACAGTATACTGTGTTCATAGACAGACAGCTGGGAACAGTATACTGTGTTCATAGACAGACAGACAGCTGGGAACAGTATACTGCGTTCATAGACAGACAGCTGGGAACAGTATACTGTGTTCATAGACAGACAGGCAGCTGGGAACAGTATACTCTGTTCATAGACAGACAGACAGCTGGGAACAGTATACTCTGTTCATAGACAGACAGACAGCTGGGAACAGTATACTGTGTTCATAGACAGACAGCTGGGAACAGTATACTGTGTTCATAGACAGACAGCTGGGAACAGTATACTGTGTTCATAGACAGACAGACAGCTGGGAACAGTATACTGTGTTCATAGACAGACAGACAGCTGGGAACAGTATACTGTGTTCATAGACAGACAGACAGCTGGGAACAGTATACTCTGTTCATAGACAGACAGACAGCTGGGAACAGTATACTCTGTTCATAGACAGACAGACAGCTGGGAACAGTATACTGTGTTCATAGACAGACAGCTGGGAACAGTATACTGTGTTCATAGACAGACAGACAGCTGGGAACAGTATACTGTGTTCATAGACAGACAGCTGGGAACAGTATACTGTGTTCATAGACAGACAGACAGCTGGGAACAGTATACTGTGTTCATAGACACACAGACAGCTGGGAACAGTATACTCTGTTCATAGACAGACAGACAGCTGGGAACAGTATACTGTGTTCATAGACAGACAGCTGGGAACAGTATACTGTGTTCATAGACAGACAGCTGGGAACATTATACTCTGTTCATAGACAGACAGCTGGGAACAGTATACTCTGTTCATAGACAGACAGCTGGGAACAGTATACTGTGTTCATAGACAGACAGCTGGGAACAGTATACTCTGTTCATAGACAGACAGACAGCTGGGAACAGTATACTCTGTTCATAGACAGACAGACAGCTGGGAACAGTATACTGTGTTCATAGACAGACAGACAGCTGGGAACAGTATACTGTGTTCACAGACAGACAGCTGGGAACAGTATACTGTGTTCATAGACAGACAGCTGGGAACAGTATACTGTGTTCATAGACAGACAGACAGCTGGGAACAGTATACTCTGTTCATAGACAGACAGCTGGGAACAGTATACTCTGTTCATAGACAGACAGACAGACAGCTGGGAACAGTATACTGTGTTCATAGACAGACAGCTGGGAACAGTATACTCTGTTCATAGACAGACAACTGGGAACAGTATACTGTGTTCATAGACAGACAGCTGGGAACAGTATACAGTGTTCATAGACAGACAGCTGGGAACAGTATACAGTGTTCATAGACAGACAGACAGCTGGGAACAGTATACTGTGTTCATAGACAGACAGACAGACAGACAGCTGGGAACAGTATACTCTGTTCATAGACAGACAGCTGGGAACAGTATACTCTGTTCATAGACAGACAGCTGGGAACAGTATACTGTGTTCATAGACAGACAGACAGCTGGGAACAGTATACTCTGTTCATAGACAGACAGCTGGGAACAGAATACTGTGTTCATAGACAGATAGCTGGGAACAGTATACTGTGTTCATAGACAGACAGCTGGGAACAGTATACTGTGTTCATACACAGACAAACAGCTGGGAACAGTATACTGTGTTCATAGACAGACAGCTGGGAACAGTATACTCTGTTCATAGACAGACAACTGGGAACAGTATACTGTGTTCATAGACAGACAGCTGGGAACAGTATACAGTGTTCATAGACAGACAGCTGGGAACAGTATACAGTGTTCATAGACAGACAGACAGCTGGGAACAGTATACTGTGTTCATAGACAGACAGACAGACAGACAGCTGGGAACAGTATACTCTGTTCATAGACAGACAGCTGGGAACAGTATACTCTGTTCATAGACAGACAGCTGGGAACAGTATACTGTGTTCATAGACAGACAGACAGCTGGGAACAGTATACTCTGTTCATAGACAGACAGCTGGGAACAGAATACTGTGTTCATAGACAGACAGCTGGGAACAGTATACTGTGTTCATAGACAGACAGCTGGGAACAGTATACTGTGTTCATAGACAGACAAACAGCTGGGAACAGTATACTGTGTTCATAGACAGACAGCTGGGAACAGTATACTGTGTTCATAGACAGACAGACAGCTGGGAACAGTATACTGTGTTCATAGACAGACAGCTGGGAACAGTATACTGTGTTCATAGACAGACAGACAGCTGGGAACAGTATACTGTGTTCAGAGACAGACAGACAGCTGGGAACAGTATACTGTGTTCATAGACAGACAGCTGGGAACAGTATACTGTGTTCACAGACAGACAGCTGGGAACAGTATACTCTGTTCATAGACAGACAGACAGCTGGGAACAGTATACTGTGTTCATGACAGACAGACAGCTGGGAACAGTATACTGTGTTCATAGACAGACAGACAGCTGGGAACAGTATACTCTGTTCATAGACAGACAGACAGCTGGGAACAGTATACTCTGTTCATAGACAGACAGACAGCTGGGAAAAGTATACTGTGTTCATAGACAGACAGACAGCTGGGAACAGTATACTGTGTTCATAGACAGACAGACAGCTGGGAATAGTATACTGTGTTCATAGACAGACAGCTGGGAACAGTATACTGTGTTCATAGACAGACAGACAGCTGGGAACAGTATACTGTGTTAATAGACAGACAGCTGGGAACAGTATACTGTGTTCATAGACAGACAGACAACTGGGAACAGTATACTGTGTTCATAGACACACAGACAGCTGGGAACAGTATACTCTGTTCATAGACAGACAGACAGCTGGGAACAGTATACTGTGTTCATAGACACACAGACAGCTGGGAACAGTATACTCTGTTCATAGACAGACAGACAGCTGGGAACAGTATACTGTGTTCATAGACAGACAGCTGGGAACAGTATACTGTGTTCATAGACAGACAGCTGGGAACAGTATACTGTGTTTATAGACAGACAGCTGGGAACAGTATACTGTGTTCATAGACAGACAGCTGGGAACAGTATACTGTGTTCATAGACAGACAGACAGCTGGGAACAGTATACTGTGTTCATACACACACAGACAGCTGGGAACAGTATACTCTGTTCATAGACAGACAGACAGCTGGGAACAGTATACTGTGTTCATAGACAGACAGCTGGGAACAGTATACTGTGTTCATAGACAGACAGCTGGGAACATTATACTCTGTTCATAGACAGACAGCTGGGAACAGTATACTCTGTTCATAGACAGACAGACAGCTGGGAACAGTATACTGTGTTCATAGACAGACAGACAGCTGGGAACAGTATACTGTGTTCATAGACAGACAGCTGGGAACAGTATACTGTGTTCATAGACAGACAGACAGCTGGGAACAGTATACTCTGTTCATAGACAGACAGCTGGGAACAGTATACTCTGTTCATAGACAGACAGACAGACAGCTGGGAACAGTATACTCTGTTCATAGACAGACAACTGGGAACAGTATACTCTGTTTATAGACAGACAGATGGGAACAGTATACTCTGTTTACAGACAGACAGCTGGGAACAGTATACTGTGTTCATAGACAGACAGCTGGGAACAGTATACAGTGTTCATAGACAGACAGCTGGGAACAGTATACAGTGTTCATAGACAGACAGACAGCTGGGAACAGTATACTGTGTTCATAGACAGACAGACAGACAGCTGGGAACAGTATACTCTGTTCATAGACAGACAGCTGGGAACAGTATACTCTGTTCATAGACAGACAGCTGGGAACAGTATACTGTGTTCATAGACAGACAGACAGCTGGGAACAGTATACTCTGTTCATAGACAGACAGCTGGGAACAGAATACTGTGTTCATAGACAGACAGCTGGGAACAGTATACTGTGTTCATAGACAGACAGCTGGGAACAGTATACTGTGTTCATAGACAGACAGACAGCTGGGAACAGTATACTGTGTTCATAGACAGACAGCTGGGAACAGTATACTGTGTTCATAGACAGACAGACAGCTGGGAACAGTATACTGTGTTCATAGACAGACAGCTGGGAACAGTATACTGTGTTCATAGACAGACAGACAGCTGGGAACAGTATACTGTGTTCATAGACAGACAGACAGCTGGGAACAGTATACTGTGTTCATAGACAGACAGACAGCTGGGAACAGTATACTCTGTTCAGAGACAGACAGACAGCTGGGAACAGTATACTGTGTTCATAGACAGACAGCTGGGAACAGTATACTGTGTTCATGCAGACAGACAGCTGGGAACAGTATACTCTGTTCATAGACAGACAGACAGCTGGGAACAGTATACTGTGTTCATAGACAGACAGACAGCTGGGAACAGTATACTGTGTTCATAGACAGACAAGCTGGGAACAGTATACTGTGTTCATAGACAGACAGACAGACAGCTGGGAACAGTATACTGTGTTCATAGACAGACAGCTGGGAACAGTATACTGTGTTCAACAGACAGACAGCTGGGAACAGTATACTGTGTTTATAGCAGACAGACAGCTGGGAACAGTATACTGTGTTCATAGCAGACAGACAGCTGGGAACAGTATACTCTGTTCATAGACAGACAGACAGCTGGGAACAGTATACTGTGTTCATAGACAGACAGCTGGGAAAAGTATACTGTGTTCATAGACAGACAGACAGCTGGGAACAGTATACTCTGTTCATAGACAGACAGACAGCTGGGAACAGTATACTGTGTTCATAGACAGACAGACAGCTGGGAAAAGTATACTGTGTTCATAGACAGACAGACAGCTGGGAACAGTATACTGTGTTCATAGACAGACAGACAGCTGGGAACAGTATACTGTGTTCATAGACAGACAGCTGGGAACAGTATACTGTGTTCATAGACAGACAGACAGCTGGGAACAGTATACTGTGTTAATAGACAGACAGCTGGGAACAGTATACTGTGTTCATAGACAGACAGACAGCTGGGAACAGTATACTGTGTTCATAGACACACAGACAGCTGGGAACAGTATACTCTGTTCATAGACAGACAGACAGCTGGGAACAGTATACTGTGTTCATAGACAGACAGCTGGGAACAGTATACTGTGTTCATGCAGACAGACAGCTGGGAACATTATACTCTGTTCATAGACAGACAGCTGGGAACAGTATACTGTGTTCATAGACAGACAGACAGCTGGGAACAGTATACTGTGTTCATAGACAGAAAACTGGGAACAGTATACTGTGTTCATAACAGACAGACAGACAGCTGGGAACAGTATACTGTGTTCATAGACAGACAGCTGGGAACAGTATACTGTGTTCACAGACAGACAGCTGGGAACAGTATACTGTGTTCATAGACAGACAGCTGGGAACAGTATACTGTGTTCATAGACAGACAGACAGCTGGGAACAGTATACTCTGTTCATAGACAGACAGACAGCTGGGAACAGTATACTGTGTTCATAGACAGACAGCTGGGAACAGTATACTGTGTTCATAGACAGACAGACAGCTGGGAACAGTATACTCTGTTCATAGACTGACAGACAGCTGGGAACAGTATACTGTGTTCATAGACAGACAGACAGCTGGGAACAGTATACTGTGTTCATAGACAGACAGACAGCTGGGAACAGTATACTCTGTTCATAGACAGACAGACAGCTGGGAACAGTATACTCTGTTCACAGACAGACAGACAGCTGGGAAAAGTATACTGTGTTCATAGACAGACAGACAGCTGGGAACAGTATACTGTGTTCATAGACAGACAGACAGCTGGGAACAGTATACTGTGTTAATAGACAGACAGCTGGGAACAGTATACTGTGTTCATAGACAGACAGACAGCTGGGAACAGTATACTGTGTTCATAGACACACAGACAGCTGGGAACAGTATACTCTGTTCATAGACAGACAGACAGCTGGGAACAGTATACTGTGTTCATAGACACACAGACAGCTGGGAACAGTATACTCTGTTCATAGACAGACAGACAGCTGGGAACAGTATACTGTGTTCATAGACAGACAGCTGGGAACAGTATACTCTGTTCATAGACAGACAACTGGGAACAGTATACTCTGTTTATAGACAGACAGATGGGAACAGTATACTGTGTTCATAGACAGACAGCTGGGAACAGTATACTGTGTTCATAGACAGACAGACAGCTGGGAACAGTATACTGTGTTCATAGACAGACAGACAGCTGGGAACAGTATACTGTGTTAATAGACAGACAGCTGGGAACAGTATACTGTGTTCATAGACAGACAGACAGCTGGGAACAGTATACTGTGTTCATAGACAGACAGACAGCTGGGAACAGTATACTGTGTTCATAGACAGACAGACAGCTGGGAACAGTATACTCTGTTCAGAGACAGACAGACAGCTGGGAACAGTATACTGTGTTCATAGACAGACAGCTGGGAACAGTATACTGTGTTCATAGACAGACAGCTGGGAACAGTATACTCTGTTCATAGACAGACAGACAGCTGGGAACAGTATACTGTGTTCATAGACAGACAGCTGGGAAAAGTATACTGTGTTCATAGACAGACAGACAGCTGGGAACAGTATACTGTGTTCATAGACAGACAGACAGCTGGGAACAGTATACTCTGTTCATAGACAGACAGACAGCTGGGAAAAGTATACTGTGTTCATAGACAGACAGACAGCTGGGAACAGTATACTGTGTTCATAGACAGACAGACAGCTGGGAACAGTATACTGTGTTCATAGACAGACAGCTGGGAACAGTATACTGTGTTCATAGACAGACAGACAGCTGGGAACAGTATACTGTGTTAATAGACAGACAGCTGGGAACAGTATACTGTGTTCATAGACAGACAGACAGCTGGGAACAGTATACTGTGTTCATAGACACACAGACAGCTGGGAACAGTATACTCTGTTCATAGACAGACAGACAGCTGGGAACAGTATACTGTGTTCATAGACAGACAGCTGGGAACAGTATACTGTGTTCATAGACAGACAGCTGGGAACAGTATACTCTGTTCATGAGACAGACAGCTGGGAACAGTATACTCTGTTCATAGACAGACAGACAGCTGGGAACAGTATACTGTGTTCATAGACAGAAAACTGGGAACAGTATACTGTGTTCATAGACAGACAGACAGACAGCTGGGAACAGTATACTGTGTTCACAGACAGACAGCTGGGAACAGTATACTGTGTTCACAGACAGACAGCTGGGAACAGTATACTGTGTTTATAGACAGACAGCTGGGAACAGTATACTGTGTTCATAGACAGACAGACAGCTGGGAACAGTATACTCTGTTCATAGACAGACAGACAGCTGGGAACAGTATACTGTGTTCATAGACAGACAGCTGGGAACAGTATACTGTGTTCATAGACAGACAGACAGCTGGGAACAGTATACTCTGTTCATAGACAGACAGACAGCTGGGAACAGTATACTGTGTTCATAGACAGACAGACAGCTGGGAACAGTATACTGTGTTCATAGACAGACAGACAGCTGGGAACAGTATACTCTGTTCATAGACAGACAGACAGCTGGGAACAGTATACTGTGTTCATAGACAGACAGACAGCTGGGAAAAGTATACTGTGTTCATAGACAGACAGACAGCTGGGAACAGTATACTGTGTTCATAGACAGACAGACAGCTGGGAATAGTATACTGTGTTCATAGACAGACAGCTGGGAACAGTATACTGTGTTCATAGACACACAGACAGCTGGGAACAGTATACTCTGTTCATAGACAGACAGCTGGGAACAGTATACTGTGTTCATAGACAGATAGACAGCTGGGAACAGTATACTGTGTTCATAGACACACAGACAGCTGGGAACAGTATACTCTGTTCATAGACAGACAGACAGCTGGGAACAGTATACTGTGTTCATAGACAGACAGCTGGGAACAGTATACTCTGTTCATAGACAGACAACTGGGAACAGTATACTCTGTTTATAGACAGACAGATGGGAACAGTATACTGTGTTCATAGACAGACAGCTGGGAACAGTATACTGTGTTCATAGACAGACAGACAGCTGGGAACAGTATACTGTGTTCATACACACACAGACAGCTGGGAACAGTATACTCTGTTCATAGACAGACAGACAGCTGGGAACAGTATACTGTGTTCATAGACAGACAGCTGGGAACAGTATACTGTGTTCATAGACAGACAGCTGGGAACAGTATACTCTGTTCATAGACAGACAGCTGGGAACAGTATACTCTGTTCATAGACAGACAGACAGCTGGGAACAGTATACTGTGTTCATAGACAGACAGCTGGGAACAGTATACTGTGTTCATAGACAGACAGACAGCTGGGAACAGTATACTCTGTTCATAGACAGACAGCTGGGAACAGTATACTCTGTTCATAGACAGACAGACAGACAGCTGGGAACAGTATACTGTGTTCATAGACAGACAGCTGGGAACAGTATACTCTGTTCATAGACAGACAACTGGGAACAGTATACTCTGTTTATAGACAGACAGATGGGAACAGTATACTCTGTTTACAGACAGACAGCTGGGAACAGTATACTGTGTTCATAGACAGACAGCTGGGAACAGTATACAGTGTTCATAGACAGACAGCTGGGAACAGTATACAGTGTTCATAGACAGACAGACAGCTGGGAACAGTATACTGTGTTCATAGACAGACAGACAGACAGCTGGGAACAGTATACTCTGTTCATAGACAGACAGCTGGGAACAGTATACTCTGTTCATAGACAGACAGCTGGGAACAGTATACTGTGTTCATAGACAGACAGACAGCTGGGAACAGTATACTCTGTTCATAGACAGACAGCTGGGAACAGAATACTGTGTTCATAGACAGACAGCTGGGAACAGTATACTGTGTTCATAGACAGACAGCTGGGAACAGTATACTGTGTTCATAGACAGACAAACAGCTGGGAACAGTATACTGTGTTCATAGACAGACAGCTGGGAACAGTATACTGTGTTCATAGACAGACAGAGAGCTGGGAACAGTATACTGTGTTCATAGACACACAGCTGGGAACAGTATACTGTGTTCATAGACAGACAGCTGGGAACAGTATACTGTGTTCATAGACAGACAGACAGCTGGGAACAGTATACTGTGTTCATAGACAGACAGACAGCTGGGAACAGTATACTGTGTTCATAGACAGACAGACAGCTGGGAACAGTATACTGTGTTCATAGACAGACAGCTGGGAACAGTATACTGTGTTCATAGACAGACAGCTGGGAACAGTATACTCTGTTCATAGACAGACAGACAGCTGGGAACAGTATACTGTGTTCATAGACAGACAGCTGGGAACAGTATACTGTGTTCATACAGACAGACAGCTGGGAACAGTATACTCTGTTCATAGACAGACAGACAGCTGGGAACAGTATACTGTGTTCTGACAGACAGACAGCTGGGAACAGTATACTGTGTTCATAGACAGACAGCTGGGAACAGTATACTGTGTTCATAGACAGACAGACAGCTGGGAACAGTATACTGTGTTCATAGACAGACAGACAGCTGGGAACAGTATACTGTGTTCATAGACAGACAGACAGCTGGGAACAGTATACTGTGTTCATAACAGACAGACAGCTGGGAACAGTATACTCTGTTCATAGACAGACAGACAGCTGGGAACAGTATACTGTGTTCATAGACAGACAGACAGCTGGGAACAGTATACTGTGTTCATAGACAGACAGACAGCTGGGAACAGTATACTCTGTTCATAGACAGACAGACAGCTGGGAACAGTATACTGTGTTCATAGACAGACAGACAGCTGGGAACAGTATACTGTGTTCATAGACAGACAGACAGCTGGGAACAGTATACTGTGTTCATAGACAGACAGACAGCTGGGAACAGTATACTGTGTTCATAGACAGACAGCTGGGAACAGTATACTGTGTTCATAGACAGACAGACAGCTGGGAACAGTATACTGTGTTCATAGAACAGACAGCTGGGAACAGTATACTCTGTTCATAGACAGACAGACAGCTGGGAACAGTATACTCTGTTCATAGACAGACAGACAGCTGGGAACAGTATACTCTGTTCATAGACAGACAGACAGCTGGGAACAGTATACTGTGTTCATAGACAGACAGCTGGGAACAGTATACTGTGTTCATAGAGACAGACAGCTGGGAACAGTATACTGTGTTCATAGACAGACAGCTGGGAACAGTATACTGTGTTCATAGACAGACAGACAGCTGGGAACAGTATACTGTGTTCATAGACAGACAGACAGCTGGGAACAGTATACTGTGTTCATAGACAGACAGCTGGGAACAGTATACTGTGTTCATAGACAGACAGACAGCTGGGAACAGTATACTGTGTTCATGACAGACAGACAGCTGGGAACAGTATACTGTGTTCATAGACAGACAGCTGGGAACAGTATACTGTGTTCATAGACAGACAGCTGGGAACAGTATACTGTGTTCATAGACAGACAGACAGCTGGGAACAGTATACTGTGTTCATAGACAGACAGACAGCTGGGAACAGTATACTGTGTTCATAGACAGACAGCTGGGAACAGTATACTGTGTTCATAGACAGACAGACAGCTGGGAACAGTATACTCTGTTCATAGACAGACAGACAGCTGGGAACAGTATACTGTGTTCATAGACAGACAGACAGCTGGGAACAGTATACTGTGTTCATAGACAGACAGACAGCTGGGAACAGTATACTGTGTTCATAGACAGACAGACAGCTGGGAACAGTATACTCTGTTCATAGACAGACAGACAGCTGGGAACAGTATACTGTGTTCATAGACAGACAGACAGCTGGGAACAGTATACTGTGTTCATAGACAGACAGACAGCTGGGAACAGTATACTGTGTTCACAGACAGATAGCTGGGAACAGTATACTGTGTTCACAGACAGACAGCTGGGAACAGTATACTGTGTTCATAGACAGACAGCTGGGAACAGTATACTGTGTTCATAGACAGACAGACAGCTGGGAACAGTATACTCTGTTCATAGACAGACAGACAGCTGGGAACAGTATACTGTGTTCATAGACAGACAGCTGGGAACAGTATACTGTGTTCATAGACAGACAGACAGCTGGGAACAGTATACTCTGTTCATGAAGACAGACAGCTGGGAACAGTATACTGTGTTCATAGACAGACAGCTGGGAACAGTATACTGTGTTCATAGACAGACAGCTGGGAACAGTATACTGTGTTCATAGACAGAAAGACAGCTGGGAACAGTATACTGTGTTCATAGACAGACAGCTGGGAACAGTATACTGTGTTCATAGACAGACAGACAGCTGGGAACAGTATACTCTGTTCATAGACAGACAGACAGCTGGGAACAGTATACTGTGTTCATAGACAGACAGCTGGGAACAGTATACTGTGTTCATAGACAGACAGCTGGGAACAGTATACTGTGTTCATAGACAGACAGACAGCTGGGAACAGTATACTGTGTTCACAGACAGACAGCTGGGAACAGTATACTGTGTTCATAGACAGACAGCTGGGAACAGTATACTGTGTTCACAGACAGACAGCTGGGAACAGTATACTGTGTTCACAGACAGACAGCTGGGAACAGTATACTGTGTTCATAGACAGACAGCTGGGAACAGTATACTGTGTTCATAGACAGACAGACAGCTGGGAACAGTATACTGTGTTCATAGACAGACAGCTGGGAACAGTATACTGTGTTCATAGACAGACAGACAGCTGGGAACAGTATACTGTGTTCATAGACAGACAGCTGGGAACAGTATACTGTGTTCATAGACAGACAACTGGGAACAGTATACTCTGTTCATAGACAGACAGCTGGGAACAGTATACTCTGTTTATAGACAGACAGCTGGGAACAGTATACTGTGTTCATAGACAGACAGATGGGAACAGTATACTGTGTTCATAGACAGACAGCTGGGAACAGTATACAGTGTTCATAGACAGACAGCTAGGAACAGTATACTCTGTTCATAGACAGACAGACAGCTGGGAACAGTATACTCTGTTCATAGACAGACAGCTGGGAACAGTATACTGTGTTCATAGACAGACAGCTGGGAACAGTATACTGTGTTCATAGACAGACAGCTGGGAACAGTATACTCTGTTCATAGACAGACAGCTGGGAACAGTATACTGTGTTCATAGACAGACAGCTGGGAACAGTATACTGTGTTCATAGACAGACAGCTGGGAACAGTATACTGTGTTCATAGACAGACAGCTGGGAACAGTATACTGTGTTCATAGACAGACAGACAGCTGGGAACAGTATACTGTGTTCATAGACAACAGACAGCTGGGAACAGTATACTGTGTTCATAGACAGACAGACAGCTGGGAACAGTATACTGTGTTCATGCAGACAGACAGCTGGGAACAGTATACTGTGTTCATAGACAGACAGCTGGGAACAGTATACTGTGTTCATAGACAGACAGCTGGGAACAGTATACTGTGTTCATAGACAGACAGCTGGGAACAGTATACTGTGTTCATAGACAGACAGCTGGGAACAGTATACTGTGTTCATAGACAGACATACAGCTGGGAACAGTATACTGTGTTCATAGACAGACAGCTGGGAACAGTATACTGTGTTCATAGACAGACAGATGGGAACAGTATACTGTGTTCATAGACAGACAGACAGCTGGGAACAGTATACTCTGTTCATAGACAGACAGCTGGGAACAGTATACTGTGTTCATAGACAGACAGCTGGGAACAGTATACTGTGTTCATAGACAGACAGACAGCTGGGAACAGTATACTCTGTTCATAGACAGAAAGCTGGGAACAGAATACTGTGTTCATAGCAGACAGACAGCTGGGAACAGTATACTGTGTTCATGAGACAGACAGCTGGGAACAGTATACTGTGTTCATAGACAGACAGACAGCTGGGAACAGTATACTGTGTTCATAGACAGACAGCTGGGAACAGTATACTGTGTTCATAGACAGACAGCTGGGAACAGTATACTGTGTTCATAGACAGACAGCTGGGAACAGTATACTGTGTTCATAGACAGACAGACAGCTGGGAACAGTATACTGTGTTCATAGACAGACAGACAGCTGGGAACAGTATACTCTGTTCATAGACAGACAGACAGCTGGGAACAGTATACTGTGTTCATAGACAGACAGCTGGGAACAGTATACTGTGTTCATAGACAGACAGGCAGCTGGGAACAGTATACTCTGTTCATAGACAGACAGACAGCTGGGAACAGTATACTCTGTTCATAGACAGACAGACAGCTGGGAACAGTATACTGTGTTCATAGACAGACAGCTGGGAACAGTATACTGTGTTCATAGACAGACAGCTGGGAACAGTATACTGTGTTCATAGACAGACAGACAGCTGGGAACAGTATACTGTGTTCATAGACAGACAGACAGCTGGGAACAGTATACTCTGTTCAGAGACAGACAGACAGCTGGGAACAGTATACTGTGTTCATAGACAGACAGCTGGGAACAGTATACTGTGTTCATAGACAGACAGCTGGGAACAGTATACTCTGTTCAGAGACAGACAGACAGCTGGGAACAGTATACTGTGTTCATAGACAGACAGCTGGGAACAGTATACTGTGTTCATAGACAGACAGCTGGGAACAGTATACTCTGTTCATAGACAGACAGACAGCTGGGAACAGTATACTGTGTTCATAGACAGACAGCTGGGAACAGTATACTGTGTTCATAGACAGACAGACAGCTGGGAACAGTATACTCTGTTCATAGACAGACAGACAGCTGGGAACAGTATACTGTGTTCATAGACAGACAGCTGGGAACATTATACTCTGTTCATAGACAGACAGCTGGGAACAGTATACTCTGTTCATAGACAGACAGACAGCTGGGAACAGTATACTGTGTTCATATACAGAAAGCTGGGAACAGCATACTGTGTTCATAGACAGACAGACAGCTGGGAACAGTATACTGTGTTCACAGACAGACAGCTGGGAACAGTATACTGTGTTCATAGACAGACAGCTGGGAACAGTATACTGTGTTCACAGACAGACAGCTGGGAACAGTATACTGTGTTCACAGACAGACAGCTGGGAACAGTATACTGTGTTCATAGACAGACAGCTGGGAACAGTATACTGTGTTCATAGACAGACAGACAGCTGGGAACAGTATACTCTGTTCATAGACAGACAGCTGGGAACAGTATACTCTGTTCATAGACAGACAGACAGCTGGGAACAGTATACTGTGTTCATAGACAGACAGCTGGGAACAGTATACTGTGTTCATAGACAGACAACTGGGAACAGTATACTGTGTTTATAGACAGACAGCTGGGAACAGTATACTCTGTTTACAGACAGACAGCTGGGAACAGTATACTCTGTTCAAAGACAGACAGCTGGGAACAGTATACTGTGTTCATAGACAGACAGCTGGGAACAGTATACAGTGTTCATAGACAGACAGCTGGGAACAGTATACTGTGTTCATAGACAGACAGCTGGGAACAGTATACTGTGTTCATAGACAGACAGCTGGGAACAGTATACTCTGTTCATAGACAGACAGCTGGGAACAGTATACTGTGTTCATAGACAGACAGACAGCTGGGAACAGTATACTGTGTTCATAGACAGACAGACAGCTGGGAACAGTATACTGTGTTCATAGACAGACAGCTGGGAACAGTATACTCTGTTCATAGACAGACAGCTGGGAACAGTATACTGTGTTCATAGACAGACAGCTGGGAACAGTATACTCTGTTCATAGACAGACAGCTGGGAACAGTATACTGTGTTCATAGACAGACAGCTGGGAACAGTATACTGTGTTCATAGACAGACAGCTGGGAACAGTATACTGTGTTCATAGACAGACAGCTGGGAACAGTATACTGTGTTCATAGACAGACAGACAGCTGGGAACAGTATACTGTGTTCATAGACACACAGACAGCTGGGAACAGTATACTGTGTTCATAGACAGACAGACAGCTGGGAACAGTATACTGTGTTCATAGACAGACAGCTGGGAACAGTATACTGTGTTCATAGACAGAGAGCTGGGAACAGTATACTGTGTTCATAGACAGACAGCTGGGAACAGTATACTGTGTTCATAGACAGACAGCTGGGAACAGTATACTGTGTTCATAGACAGACAGCTGGGAACAGTATACTGTGTTCATAGACAGACAGCTGGGAACAGTATACTCTGTTCATAGACAGACAGACAGCTGGGAACAGTATACTCTGTTCATAGACAGACAGCTGGGAACAGTATACTGTGTTCATAGACAGACAGACAGCTGGGAACAGTATACTGTGTTCATAGACAGACAGACAGCTGGGAACAGTATACTCTGTTCATAGACAGACAGCTGGGAACAGTATACTGTGTTCATAGACAGACAGCTGGGAACAGTATACTGTGTTCATAGACAGACAGACAGCTGGGAACAGTATACTCTGTTCATAGACAGAAAGCTGGGAACAGAATACTGTGTTCATAGACAGACAGCTGGGAACAGTATACTGTGTTCATAGACAGACAGCTGGGAACAGTATACTGTGTTCATAGACAGACAGACAGCTGGGAACAGTATACTGTGTTCATAGACAGACAGCTGGGAACAGTATACTGTGTTCATAGACAGACAGACAGCTGGGAACAGTATACTGTGTTCATGAGACAGACAGCTGGGAACAGTATACTGTGTTCATAGACAGACAGCTGGGAACAGTATACTGTGTTCATAGACAGACAGACAGCTGGGAACAGTATACTGTGTTCATAGACAGACAGACAGCTGGGAACAGTATACTCTGTTCATAGACAGACAGACAGCTGGGAACAGTATACTGCGTTCATGAGACAGACAGCTGGGAACAGTATACTGTGTTCATAGACAGACAGGCAGCTGGGAACAGTATACTCTGTTCATAGACAGACAGACAGCTGGGAACAGTATACTGTGTTCATAGACAGACAGACAGCTGGGAACAGTATACTGTGTTCATAGACAGACAGCTGGGAACAGTATACTGTGTTCATAGACAGACAGCTGGGAACAGTATACTGTGTTCATAGACAGACAGACAGCTGGGAACAGTATACTGTGTTCATAGACAGACAGACAGCTGGGAACAGTATACTGTGTTCAGAGACAGACAGACAGCTGGGAACAGTATACTGTGTTCATAGACAGACAGCTGGGAACAGTATACTGTGTTCATAGACAGACAGCTGGGAACAGTATACTCTGTTCATAGACAGACAGACAGCTGGGAACAGTATACTGTGTTCATAGACAGACAGCTGGGAACAGTATACTGTGTTCATAGACAGACAGACAGCTGGGAACAGTATACTGTGTTCATAGACAGACAGACAGCTGGGAACAGTATACTGTGTTCATGACAGACAGACAGCTGGGAACAGTATACTGTGTTCATAGACAGACAGCTGGGAACAGTATACTGTGTTCATAAAGACAGACAGCTGGGAACAGTATACTCTGTTCATAGACAGACAGACAGCTGGGAACAGTATACTGTGTTCATAGACAGACAGCTGGGAACAGTATACTGTGTTCATAGACAGACAGACAGCTGGGAACAGTATACTGTGTTCATAGAGACAGACAGCTGGGAACAGTATACTGTGTTCATAGACAGACAGCTGGGAACAGTATACTGTGTTCATAGACAGACAGACAGCTGGGAACAGTATACAGTGTTCATAGCAGACAGACAGCTGGGAACAGTATACTGTGTTCATAGACGACAGACAGACAGCTGGGAACAGTATACTGTGTTCATAGACAGACAGCTGGGAACAGTATACTGTGTTCATAGACAGACAGCTGGGAACAGTATACTGTGTTCATAGACAGACAGACAGCTGGGAACAGTATACTGTGTTCATAGACAGACAGCTGGGAACAGAATACTGTGTTCATAGACAGACAGCTGGGAACAGTATACTGTGTTCATAGACAGACAGCTGGGAACAGTATACTGTGTTCATAGACAGACAGACAGCTGGGAACAGTATACTGTGTTCATAGACAGACAGCTGGGAACAGTATACTGTGTTCATAGACAGACAGAGAGCTGGGAACAGTATACTGTGTTCATAGACAGACAGCTGGGAACAGTATACTGTGTTCATAGACAGACAGCTGGGAACAGTATACTGTGTTCATACAGACAGACAGCTGGGAACAGTATACTGTGTTCATAGACAGACAGACAGCTGGGAACAGTATACTGTGTTCAGAGACAGACAGACAGCTGGGAACAGTATACTGTGTTCATAGACAGACAGCTGGGAACAGTATACTGTGTTCATAGACAGACAGCTGGGAACAGTATACTGTGTTCATAGACAGACAGACAGCTGGGAACAGTATACTGTGTTCATAGACAGACAGCTGGGAACAGTATACTGTGTTCATAGACAGACAGACAGCTGGGAACAGTATACTGTGTTCATAGACACACAGACAGCTGGGAACAGTATACTGTGTTCATAGACAGACAGACAGCTGGGAACAGTATACTGTGTTCATAGACAGACAGCTGGGAACAGTATACTGTGTTCATAGACAGACAGCTGGGAACAGTATACTGTGTTCATAGACAGACAGCTGGGAACAGTATACTGTGTTCATAGACAGACAGACAGCTGGGAACAGTATACTGTGTTCATAGACAGAAAGCTGGGAACAGTATACTGTGTTCATAGACAGACAGACAGCTGGGAACAGTATACTGTGTTCACAGACAGACAGCTGGGAACAGTATACTGTGTTCACAGACAGACAGCTGGGAACAGTATACTGTGTTTATAGACAGACAGCTGGGAACAGTATACTGTGTTCATAGACAGACAGACAGCTGGGAACAGTATACTGTGTTCATAGACAGACAGACAGCTGGGAACAGTATACTGTGTTCATAGACAGACAGCTGGGAACAGTATACTGTGTTCATAGACAGACAAACAGCTGGGAACAGTATACTGTGTTCATAGACAGACAGCTGGGAACAGTATACTGTGTTCATAGACAGACAGAGAGCTGGGAACAGTATACTGTGTTCATAGACAGACAGCTGGGAACAGTATACTGTGTTCATAGACAGACAGCTGGGAACAGTATACTGTGTTCATAGACAGACAGACAGCTGGGAACAGTATACTGTGTTCATAGACAGACAGACAGCTGGGAACAGTATACTCTGTTCAGAGACAGACAGACAGCTGGGAACAGTATACTGTGTTCATAGACAGACAGCTGGGAACAGTATACTGTGTTCATAGACAGACAGCTGGGAACAGTATACTCTGTTCATAGACAGACAGACAGCTGGGAACAGTATACTGTGTTCATAGACAGACAGCTGGGAACAGTATACTGTGTTCATAGACAGACAGACAGCTGGGAACAGTATACTCTGTTCATAGACAGACAGACAGCTGGGAACAGTATACTGTGTTCATAGACAGACAGACAGCTGGGAAAAGTATACTGTGTTCATAGACAGACAGCTGGGAACAGTATACTGTGTTCATAGACAGACAGACAGCTGGGAACAGTATACTGTGTTCATAGACAGACAGCTGGGAACAGTATACTGTGTTCATAGACAGACAGACAGCTGGGAACAGTATACTGTGTTAATAGACAGACAGCTGGGAACAGTATACTGTGTTCATAGACAGACAGACAGCTGGGAACATTATACTGTGTTCATAGACACACAGACAGCTGGGAACAGTATACTGTGTTCATAGACAGACAGACAGCTGGGAACAGTATACTGTGTTCATAGACAGAAAACTGGGAACAGTATACTGTGTTCATAGACAGACAGACAGCTGGGAACAGTATACTGTGTTCACAGACAGACAGCTGGGAACAGTATACTGTGTTCACAGACAGACAGCTGGGAACAGTATACTGTGTTTATAGACAGACAGCTGGGAACAGTATACTGTTTTCATAGACAGACAGACAGCTGGGAACAGTATACTCTGTTCATAGACAGACAGACAGCTGGGAACAGTATACTGTGTTCATAGACAGACAGCTGGGAACAGTATACTGTGTTCATAGACAGACAGACAGCTGGGAACAGTATACTCTGTTCAGAGAAAGACAGACAGCTGGGAACAGTATACTGTGTTCATAGACAGACAGCTGGGAACAGTATACTGTGTTCATAGACAGACAGCTGGGAACAGTATACTCTGTTCATAGACAGACAGACAGCTGGGAACAGTATACTGTGTTCATAGACAGACAGCTGGGAACAGTATACTGTGTTCATAGACAGACAGACAGCTGGGAACAGTATACTGTGTTCATAGACAGACAGACAGCTGGGAACAGTATACTGTGTTCATAGACAGACAGCTGGGAACATTATACTCTGTTCATAGACAGACAGCTGGGAACAGTATACTCTGTTCATAGACAGACAGACAGCTGGGAACAGTATACTGTGTTCACAGACAGATAGCTGGGAACAGTATACTGTGTTCATAGACAGACAGCTGGGAACAGTATACTGTGTTCACAGACAGACAGCTGGGAACAGTATACTGTGTTCACAGACAGACAGCTGGGAACAGTATACTGTGTTCATAGACAGACAGCTGGGAACAGTATACTGTGTTCATAGACAGACAGACAGCTGGGAACAGTATACTCTGTTCATAGACAGACAGCTGGGAACAGTATACTCTGTTCATAGACAGACAGACAGCTGGGAACAGTATACTGTGTTCATAGACAGACAGCTGGGAACAGTATACTCTGTTCATAGACAGACAACTGGGAACAGTATACTCTGTTTATAGACAGACAGATGGGAACAGTATACTCTGTTTACAGACAGACAGCTGGGAACAGTATACTCTGTTCAAAGACAGACAGCTGGGAACAGTATACTGTGTTCATAGACAGACAGCTGGGAACAGTATACAGTGTTCATAGACAGACAGCTAGGAACAGTATACTCTGTTCATAGACAGACAGACAGCTGGGAACAGTATACTCTGTTCATAGACAGACAGCTGGGAACAGTATACTCTGTTCATAGACAGACAGCTGGGAACAGTATACTGTGTTCATAGACAGACAGCTGGGAACAGTATACTCTGTTCATAGACAGACAGCTGGGAACAGTATATTGTGTTCATAGACAGACAGCTGGAAACAGTATACTGTGTTCATAGACAGACAGCTGGGAACAGTATACTGTGTTCATAGACAGACAGCTGGGAACAGTATACTCTGTTCATAGACAGACAGACAGCTGGGAACAGTATACTGTGTTCATAGACACACAGACAGCTGGGAACAGTATACTGTGTTCATAGACAGACAGACAGCTGGGAACAGTATACTGTGTTCATAGACAGACAGCTGGGAACAGTATACTGTGTTCATAGACAGAGAGCTGGGAACAGTATACTGTGTTCATAGACAGACAGCTGGGAACAGTATACTGTGTTCATAGACAGACAGCTGGGAACAGTATACTGTGTTCATAGACAGACAGCTGGGAACAGTATACTCTGTTCATAGACAGACAGACAGCTGGGAACAGTATACTCTGTTCATAGACAGACAGCTGGGAACAGTATACTGTGTTCATAGACAGACAGATGGGAACAGTATACTGTGTTCATAGACAGACAGACAGCTGGGAACAGTATACTCTGTTCATAGACAGACAGCTGGGAACAGTATACTGTGTTCATAGACAGACAGCTGGGAACAGTATACTGTGTTCATAGAAAGACAGACAGCTGGGAACAGTATACTCTGTTCATAGACAGAAAGCTGGGAACAGAATACTGTGTTCATAGACAGACAGCTGGGAACAGTATACTGTGTTCATAGACAGACAGCTGGGAACAGTATACTGTGTTCATAGACAGACAGACAGCTGGGAACAGTATACTGTGTTCATAGACAGACAGCTGGGAACAGTATACTGTGTTCATAGACAGACAGACAGCTGGGAACAGTATACTGTGTTCATAGACAGACAGCTGGGAACAGTATACTGTGTTCATAGACAGACAGCTGGGAACAGTATACTGTGTTCATAGACAGACAGACAGCTGGGAACAGTATACTGTGTTCATAGACAGACAGACAGCTGGGAACAGTATACTCTGTTCATAGACAGACAGACAGCTGGGAACAGTATACTGCGTTCATAGACAGACAGCTGGGGACAGTATACTGTGTTCATAGACAGACAGGCAGCTGGGAACAGTATACTCTGTTCATAGACAGACAGACAGCTGGGAACAGTATACTCTGTTCATAGACAGACAGACAGCTGGGAACAGTATACTGTGTTCATAGACAGACAGCTGGGAACAGTATACTGTGTTCATAGACAGACAGCTGGGAACAGTATACTGTGTTCATAGACAGACAGACAGCTGGGAACAGTATACTGTGTTCATAGACAGACAGACAGCTGGGAACAGTATACTGTGTTCAGAGACAGACAGACAGCTGGGAACAGTATACTGTGTTCATAGACAGACAGCTGGGAACAGTATACTGTGTTCATAGACAGACAGCTGGGAACAGTATACTCTGTTCAGAGACAGACAGACAGCTGGGAACAGTATACTGTGTTCATAGACAGACAGCTGGGAACAGTATACTGTGTTCATAGACAGACAGCTGGGAACAGTATACTCTGTTCATAGACAGAAAGACAGCTGGGAACAGTATACTGTGTTCATAGACAGACAGCTGGGAACAGTATACTGTGTTCATAGACAGACAGACAGCTGGGAACAGTATACTCTGTTCATAGACAGACAGACAGCTGGGAACAGTATACTGTGTTCATAGACAGACAGCTGGGAACATTATACTCTGTTCATAGACAGACAGCTGGGAACAGTATACTCTGTTCATAGACAGACAGACAGCTGGGAACAGTATACTGTGTTCATAGACAGAAAACTGGGAACAGTATACTGTGTTCATAGACAGACAGACAGCTGGGAACAGTATACTGTGTTCACAGACAGACAGCTGGGAACAGTATACTGTGTTCATAGACAGACAGCTGGGAACAGTATACTGTGTTCACAGACAGACAGCTGGGAACAGTATACTGTGTTCACAGACAGACAGCTGGGAACAGTATACTGTGTTCATAGACAGACAGCTGGGAACAGTATACTGTGTTCATAGACAGACAGACAGCTGGGAACAGTATACTCTGTTCATAGACAGACAGCTGGGAACAGTATACTCTGTTCATAGACAGACAGACAGCTGGGAACAGTATACTGTGTTCATAGACAGACAGCTGGGAACAGTATACTCTGTTCATAGACAGACAACTGGGAACAGTATACTCTGTTTATAGACAGACAGATGGGAACAGTATACTCTGTTTACAGACAGACAGCTGGGAACAGTATACTCTGTTCAAAGACAGACAGCTGGGAACAGTATACTGTGTTCATAGACAGACAGCTGGGAACAGTATACAGTGTTCATAGACAGACAGCTGGGAACAGTATACTCTGTTCATAGACAGACAGCTGGGAACAGTATACTCTGTTCATAGACAGACAGCTGGGAACAGTATACTCTGTTCATAGACAGACAGCTGGGAACAGTATACAGTGTTCATAGACAGACAGACAGCTGGGAACAGTATACTGTGTTCATAGACAGACAGACAGCTGGGAACAGTATACTCTGTTCATAGACAGACAGCTGGGAACAGTATACTCTGTTCATAGACAGACAGCTGGGAACAGTATACTGTGTTCATAGACAGACAGCTGGGAACAGTATACTGTGTTCATAGACAGACAGCTGGGAACAGTATATTGTGTTCACAGACAGACAGCTGGGAACAGTATACTGTGTTCATAGACAGACAGCTGGGAACAGTATACTGTGTTCATAGACAGACAGCTGGGAACAGTATACTCTGTTCATAGACAGACAGACAGCTGGGAACAGTATACTGTGTTCATAGACACACAGACAGCTGGGAACAGTATACTGTGTTCATAGACAGACAGACAGCTGGGAACAGTATACTGTGTTCATAGACAGACAGCTGGGAACAGTATACTGTGTTCATAGACAGAGCAGCTGGGAACAGTATACTGTGTTCATAGACAGACAGCTGGGAACAGTATACTGTGTTCATAGACAGACAGCTGGGAACAGTATACTGTGTTCATAGACAGACAGCTGGGAACAGTATACTGTGTTCATAGACAGACAGCTGGGAACAGTATACTGTGTTCATAGACAGACAGACAGCTGGGAACAGTATACTGTGTTCATAGACAGACAGCTGGGAACAGTATACTGTGTTCATAGACAGACAGACAGCTGGGAACAGTATACTGTGTTCATAGACAGACAGACAGCTGGGAACAGTATACTCTGTTCATAGACAGAAAGCTGGGAACAGAATACTGTGTTCATAGACAGACAGCTGGGAACAGTATACTGTGTTCATAGACAGACAGCTGGGAACAGTATACTGTGTTCATAGACAGACAGACAGCTGGGAACAGTATACTGTGTTCATAGACAGACAGCTGGGAACAGTATACTGTGTTCATAGACAGACAGACAGCTGGGAACAGTATACTGTGTTCATAGACAGACAGCTGGGAACAGTATACTGTGTTCATAGACAGACAGCTGGGAACAGTATACTGTGTTCATAGACAGACAGACAGCTGGGAACAGTATACTGTCTTCATAGACAGACAGACAGCTGGGAACAGTATACTCTGTTCATAGACAGACAGACAGCTGGGAACAGTATACTGCGTTCATAGACAGACAGCTGGGGACAGTATACTGTGTTCATAGACAGACAGGCAGCTGGGAACAGTATACTCTGTTCATAGACAGACAGACAGCTGGGAACAGTATACTCTGTTCATAGACAGACAGACAGCTGGGAACAGTATACTGTGTTCATAGACAGACAGCTGGGAACAGTATACTGTGTTCATAGACAGACAGCTGGGAACAGTATACTGTGTTCATAGACAGACAGACAGCTGGGAACAGTATACTGTGTTCATAGACAGACAGACAGCTGGGAACAGTATACTCTGTTCAGAGACAGACAGACAGCTGGGAACAGTATACTGTGTTCATAGACAGACAGCTGGGAACAGTATACTGTGTTCATAGACAGACAGCTGGGAACAGTATACTCTGTTCAGAGACAGACAGACAGCTGGGAACAGTATACTGTGTTCATAGACAGACAGCTGGGAACAGTATACTGTGTTCATAGACAGACAGCTGGGAACAGTATACTCTGTTCATAGACAGAAAGACAGCTGGGAACAGTATACTGTGTTCATAGACAGACAGCTGGGAACAGTATACTGTGTTCATAGACAGACAGACAGCTGGGAACAGTATACTCTGTTCATAGACAGACAGACAGCTGGGAACAGTATACTGTGTTCATAGACAGACAGCTGGGAACATTATACTCTGTTCATAGACAGACAGCTGGGAACAGTATACTCTGTTCATAGACAGACAGACAGCTGGGAACAGTATACTGTGTTCATATACAGAAAACTGGGAACAGCATACTGTGTTCATAGACAGACAGACAGCTGGGAACAGTATACTGTGTTCACAGACAGATAGCTGGGAACAGTATACTGTGTTCATAGACAGACAGCTGGGAACAGTATACTGTGTTCACAGACAGACAGCTGGGAACAGTATACTGTGTTCACAGACAGACAGCTGGGAACAGTATACTGTGTTCATAGACAGACAGCTGGGAACAGTATACTGTGTTCATAGACAGACAGACAGCTGGGAACAGTATACTCTGTTCATAGACAGACAGCTGGGAACAGTATACTCTGTTCATAGACAGACAGACAGCTGGGAACAGTATACTGTGTTCATAGACAGACAGCTGGGAACAGTATACTCTGTTCATAGACAGACAACTGGGAACAGTATACTGTGTTTATAGACAGACAGATGGGAACAGTATACTCTGTTTACAGACAGACAGCTGGGAACAGTATACTCTGTTCAAAGACAGACAGCTGGGAACAGTATACTGTGTTCATAGACAGACAGCTGGGAACAGTATACAGTGTTCATAGACAGACAGCTGGGAACAGTATACTCTGTTCATAGACAGACAGCTGGGAACAGTATACTCTGTTCATAGACAGACAGCTGGGAACAGTATACTCTGTTCATAGACAGACAGCTGGGAACAGTATACAGTGTTCATAGACAGACAGACAGCTGGGAACAGTATACTGTGTTCATAGACAGACAGACAGCTGGGAACAGTATACTCTGTTCATAGACAGACAGCTGGGAACAGTATACTCTGTTCATAGACAGACAGCTGGGAACAGTATACTGTGTTCATAGACAGACAGCTGGGAACAGTATACTCTGTTCATAGACAGACAGCTGGGAACAGTATATTGTGTTCATAGACAGACAGCTGGAAACAGTATACTGTGTTCATAGACAGACAGCTGGGAACAGTATACTGTGTTCATAGACAGACAGCTGGGAACAGTATACTCTGTTCATAGACAGACAGACAGCTGGGAACAGTATACTGTGTTCATAGACACACAGACAGCTGGGAACAGTATACTGTGTTCATAGACAGACAGACAGCTGGGAACAGTATACTGTGTTCATAGACAGACAGCTGGGAACAGTATACTGTGTTCATAAACAGAGAGCTGGGAACAGTATACTGTGTTCATAGACAGACAGCTGGGAACAGTATACTGTGTTCATAGACAGACAGCTGGGAACAGTATACTGTGTTCATAGACAGACAGCTGGGAACAGTATACTGTGTTCATAGACAGACAGCTGGGAACAGTATACTCTGTTCATAGACAGACAGACAGCTGGGAACAGTATACTCTGTTCATAGACAGACAGCTGGGAACAGTATACTGTGTTCATAGACAGACAGACAGCTGGGAACAGTATACTGTGTTCATAGACAGACAGACAGCTGGGAACAGTATACTCTGTTCATAGACAGACAGCTGGGAACAGTATACTGTGTTCATAGACAGACAGCTGGGAACAGTATACTGTGTTCATAGACAGACAGACAGCTGGGAACAGTATACTCTGTTCATAGACAGAAAGCTGGGAACAGAATACTGTGTTCATAGACAGACAGCTGGGAACAGTATACTGTGTTCATAGACAGACAGCTGGGAACAGTATACTGTGTTCATAGACAGACAGACAGCTGGGAACAGTATACTGTGTTCATAGACAGACAGCTGGGAACAGTATACTGTGTTCATAGACAGACAGACAGCTGGGAACAGTATACTGTGTTCATAGACAGACAGCTGGGAACAGTATACTGTGTTCATAGACAGACAGCTGGGAACAGTATACTGTGTTCATAGACAGACAGACAGCTGGGAACAGTATACTGTCTTCATAGACAGACAGACAGCTGGGAACAGTATACTCTGTTCATAAACAGAGAGCTGGGAACAGTATACTGTGTTCATAGACAGACAGCTGGGAACAGTATACTGTGTTCATAGACAGACAGCTGGGAACAGTATACTGTGTTCATAGACAGACAGCTGGGAACAGTATACTGTGTTCATAGACAGACAGCTGGGAACAGTATACTCTGTTCATAGACAGACAGACAGCTGGGAACAGTATACTCTGTTCATAGACAGACAGCTGGGAACAGTATACTGTGTTCATAGACAGACAGACAGCTGGGAACAGTATACTGTGTTCATAGACAGACAGACAGCTGGGAACAGTATACTCTGTTCATAGACAGACAGCTGGGAACAGTATACTGTGTTCATAGACAGACAGCTGGGAACAGTATACTGTGTTCATAGACAGACAGACAGCTGGGAACAGTATACTCTGTTCATAGACAGAAAGCTGGGAACAGAATACTGTGTTCATAGACAGACAGCTGGGAACAGTATACTGTGTTCATAGACAGACAGCTGGGAACAGTATACTGTGTTCATAGACAGACAGACAGCTGGGAACAGTATACTGTGTTCATAGACAGACAGCTGGGAACAGTATACTGTGTTCATAGACAGACAGACAGCTGGGAACAGTATACTGTGTTCATAGACAGACAGCTGGGAACAGTATACTGTGTTCATAGACAGACAGCTGGGAACAGTATACTGTGTTCATAGACAGACAGACAGCTGGGAACAGTATACTGTCTTCATAGACAGACAGACAGCTGGGAACAGTATACTCTGTTCATAGACAGACAGACAGCTGGGAACAGTATACTGCGTTCATAGACAGACAGCTGGGAACAGTATACTGTGTTCATAGACAGACAGGCAGCTGGGAACAGTATACTCTGTTCATAGACAGACAGACAGCTGGGAACAGTATACTGTGTTCATAGACAGACAGACAGCTGGGAACAGTATACTGTGTTCATAGACAGACAGCTGGGAACAGTATACTGTGTTCATAGACAGACAGCTGGGAACAGTATACTGTGTTCATAGACAGACAGACAGCTGGGAACAGTATACTGTGTTCATAGACAGACAGACAGCTGGGAACAGTATACTCTGTTCAGAGACAGACAGACAGCTGGGAACAGTATACTGTGTTCATAGACAGACAGCTGGGAACAGTATACTGTGTTCATAGACAGACAGCTGGGAACAGTATACTCTGTTCATAGACAGACAGACAGCTGGGAACAGTATACTGTGTTCATAGACAGACAGCTGGGAACAGTATACTGTGTTCATAGACAGACAGACAGCTGGGAACAGTATACTCTGTTCATAGACAGACAGACAGCTGGGAACAGTATTCTCTGTTCATAGACAGACAGACAGCTGGGAACAGTATACTGTGTTCATAGACAGACAGCTGGGAACAGTATACTGTGTTCATAGACAGACAGACAGCTGGGAAAAGTATACTGTGTTCATAGACAGACAGACAGCTGGGAACAGTATACTGTGTTCATAGACAGACAGCTGGGAACAGTATACTGTGTTCATAGACAGACAGACAGCTGGGAACAGTATACTGTGTTCATAGACAGACAGCTGTGAACAGTATACTGTGTTCATAGACAGACAGACAGCTGGGAACAGTATACTGTGTTCATAGACACACAGACAGCTGGGAACAGTATACTCTGTTCATAGACAGACAGACAGCTGGGAACAGTATACTGTGTTCATAGACAGACAGCTGGGAACAGTATACTGTGTTCATAGACAGACAGCTGGGAACATTATACTCTGTTCATAGACTGACAGACAGCTGGGAACAGTATACTGTGTTCATAGACAGACAGCTGGGAACAGTATACTGTGTTCATAGACAGACAGCTGGGAACAGTATACTGTGTTCATAGACAGACAGCTGGGAACAGTATACTCTGTTCATAGACAGACAGACAGCTGGGAACAGTATACTCTGTTCATAGACAGACAGCTGGGAACAGTATACTGTGTTCATAGACAGACAGACAGCTGGGAACAGTATACTGTGTTCATAGACAGACAGACAGCTGGGAACAGTATACTCTGTTCATAGACAGACAGCTGGGAACAGTATACTGTGTTCATAGACAGACAGCTGGGAACAGTATACTGTGTTCATATACAGACAGACAGCTGGGAACAGTATACTCTGTTCATAGACAGAAAGCTGGGAACAGAATACTGTGTTCATAGACAGACAGCTGGGAACAGTATACTGTGTTCATAGACAGACAGCTGGGAACAGTATACTGTGTTCATAGACAGACAGACAGCTGGGAACAGTATACTGTGTTCATAGACAGACAGCTGGGAACAGTATACTGTGTTCATAGACAGACAGACAGCTGGGAACAGTATACTGTGTTCATAGACAGACAGCTGGGAACAGTATACTGTGTTCATAGACAGACAGCTGGGAACAGTATACTGTGTTCATAGACAGACAGACAGCTGGGAACAGTATACTGTCTTCATAGACAGACAGACAGCTGGGAACAGTATACTCTGTTCATAGACAGACAGACAGCTGGGAACAGTATACTGCGTTCATAGACAGACAGCTGGGAACAGTATACTGTGTTCATAGACAGACAGGCAGCTGGGAACAGTATACTCTGTTCATAGACAGACAGACAGCTGGGAACAGTATACTGTGTTCATAGACAGACAGACAGCTGGGAACAGTATACTGTGTTCATAGACAGACAGCTGGGAACAGTATACTGTGTTCATAGACAGACAGCTGGGAACAGTATACTGTGTTCATAGACAGACAGACAGCTGGGAACAGTATACTGTGTTCATAGACAGACAGACAGCTGGGAACAGTATACTCTGTTCAGAGACAGACAGACAGCTGGGAACAGTATACTGTGTTCATAGACAGACAGCTGGGAACAGTATACTGTGTTCATAGACAGACAGCTGGGAACAGTATACTCTGTTCATAGACAGACAGACAGCTGGGAACAGTATACTGTGTTCATAGACAGACAGCTGGGAACAGTATACTGTGTTCATAGACAGACAGACAGCTGGGAACAGTATACTCTGTTCATAGACAGACAGACAGCTGGGAACAGTATACTGTGTTCATAGACAGACAGCTGGGAACAGTATACTGTGTTCATAGACAGACAGACAGCTGGGAAAAGTATACTGTGTTCATAGACAGACAGACAGCTGGGAACAGTATACTGTGTTCATAGACAGACAGCTGGGAACAGTATACTGTGTTCATAGACAGACAGACAGCTGGGAACAGTATACTGTGTTCATAGACAGACAGCTGGGAACAGTATACTGTGTTCATAGACAGACAGACAGCTGGGAACAGTATACTGTGTTCATAGACACACAGACAGCTGGGAACAGTATACTCTGTTCATAGACAGACAGACAGCTGGGAAAAGTATACTGTGTTCATAGACAGACAGCTGGGAACAGTATACTGTGTTCATAGACAGACAGCTGGGAACATTATACTCTGTTCATAGACAGACAGACAGCTGGGAACAGTATACTCTGTTCAAAGACAGACAGACAGCTGGGAAAAGTATACTGTGTTCATAGACAGACAGACAGCTGGGAACAGTATACTGTGTTCATAGACAGACAGACAGCTGGGAATAGTATACTGTGTTCATAGACAGACAGACAGCTGGGAACAGTATACTGTGTTAATAGACAGACAGCTGGGAACAGTATACTGTGTTCATAGACAGACAGACAGCTGGGAACAGTATACTGTGTTCATAGACACACAGACAGCTGGGAACAGTATACTCTGTTCATAGACAGACAGACAGCTGGGAACAGTATACTGTGTTCATAGACAGACAGCTGGGAACAGTATAGTGTGTTCATAGACAGACAGACAGCTGGGAACAGTATACTGTGTTCATAGACAGACAGCTGGGAACAGTATACTGTGTTCATAGACAGACAGCTGGGAACAGTATACTGTGTTCATAGACAGACAGACAGCTGGGAACAGTATACTGTCTTCATAGACAGACAGACAGCTGGGAACAGTATACTCTGTTCAGAGACAGACAGACAGCTGGGAACAGTATACTGTGTTCATAGACAGACAGCTGGGAACAGTATACTGTGTTCATAGACAGACAGCTGGGAACAGTATACTCTGTTCATAGACAGACAGACAGCTGGGAACAGTATACTGCGTTCATAGACAGACAGCTGGGAACAGTATACTGTGTTCATAGACAGACAGGCAGCTGGGAACAGTATACTCTGTTCATAGACAGACAGACAGCTGGGAACAGTATACTCTGTTCATAGACAGACAGACAGCTGGGAACAGTATACTGTGTTCATAGACAGACAGCTGGGAACAGTATACTGTGTTCATAGACAGACAGCTGGGAACAGTATACTGTGTTCATAGACAGACAGACAGCTGGGAACAGTATACTGTGTTCATAGACAGACAGACAGCTGGGAACAGTATACTCTGTTCAGAGACAGACAGACAGCTGGGAACAGTATACTGTGTTCATAGACAGACAGCTGGGAACAGTATACTGTGTTCATAGACAGACAGCTGGGAACAGTATACTCTGTTCATAGACAGACAGACAGCTGGGAACAGTATACTGTGTTCATAGACAGACAGCTGGGAACAGTATACTGTGTTCATAGACAGACAGACAGCTGGGAACAGTATACTGTGTTCATAGACAGACAGACAGCTGGGAACAGTATACTCTGTTCATATACAGACAGACAGCTGGGAACAGTATACTGTGTTCATAGACAGACAGCTGGGAACAGTATACTGTGTTCATAGACAGACAGACAGCTGGGAACAGTATACTGTGTTCATAGACAGACAGACAGCTGGGAACAGTATACTCTGTTCAGAGACAGACAGACAGCTGGGAACAGTATACTGTGTTCATAGACAGACAGCTGGGAACAGTATACTGTGTTCATAGACAGACAGCTGGGAACAGTATACTCTGTTCATAGACAGACAGACAGCTGGGAACAGTATACTGTGTTCATAGACAGACAGCTGGGAACAGTATACTGTGTTCATAGACAGACAGACAGCTGGGAACAGTATACTCTGTTCATAGACAGACAGACAGCTGGGAACAGTATACTCTGTTCATAGACAGACAGACAGCTGGGAACAGTATACTGTGTTCATAGACAGACAGCTGGGAACAGTATACTGTGTTCATAGACAGACAGACAGCTGGGAAAAGTATACTGTGTTCATAGACAGACAGACAGCTGGGAACAGTATACTGTGTTCATAGACAGACAGACAGCTGGGAACAGTATACTGTGTTCATAGACAGACAGACAGCTGGGAACAGTATACTCTGTTCAGAGACAGACAGACAGCTGGGAACAGTATACTGTGTTCATAGACAGACAGCTGGGAACAGTATACTGTGTTCATAGACAGACAGCTGGGAACAGTATACTCTGTTCATAGACAGACAGACAGCTGGGAACAGTATACTGTGTTCATAGACAGACAGCTGGGAACAGTATACTGTGTTCATAGACAGACAGCTGGGAACATTATACTCTGTTCATAGACTGACAGACAGCTGGGAACAGTATACTGTGTTCATAGACAGACAGCTGGGAACAGTATACTGTGTTCATAGACAGACAGCTGGGAACAGTATACTGTGTTCATAGACAGACAGCTGGGAACAGTATACTCTGTTCATAGACAGACAGACAGCTGGGAACAGTATACTCTGTTCATAGACAGACAGCTGGGAACAGTATACTGTGTTCATAGACAGACAGACAGCTGGGAACAGTATACTGTGTTCATAGACAGACAGACAGCTGGGAACAGTATACTCTGTTCATAGACAGACAGCTGGGAACAGTATACTGTGTTCATAGACAGACAGCTGGGAACAGTATACTGTGTTCATAGACAGACAGACAGCTGGGAACAGTATACTCTGTTCATAGACAGAAAGCTGGGAACAGAATACTGTGTTCATAGACAGACAGCTGGGAACAGTATACTGTGTTCATAGACAGACAGCTGGGAACAGTATACTGTGTTCATAGACAGACAGACAGCTGGGAACAGTATACTGTGTTCATAGACAGACAGCTGGGAACAGTATACTGTGTTCATAGACAGACAGACAGCTGGGAACAGTATACTGTGTTCATAGACAGACAGCTGGGAACAGTATACTGTGTTCATAGACAGACAGCTGGGAACAGTATACTGTGTTCATAGACAGACAGACAGCTGGGAACAGTATACTGTCTTCATAGACAGACAGACAGCTGGGAACAGTATACTCTGTTCATAGACAGACAGACAGCTGGGAACAGTATACTGCGTTCATAGACAGACAGCTGGGAACAGTATACTGT
>NW_025547199.1:0-8811 GCF_905237065.1 Salmo salar
TAGCCCTAACAGGTTAAAATCGGACATAGCGAGTGCATAGAGGAGTTCTGTATCTATAATTCTTAAAATAATTGTTATGTTTTTTGTGAACGTTTATTGTGAGTAATTTAGTAAATTCACCGGAAGTTTGCGGGGGTAAGTGCTAGTTCTGGAACGTCACATGCTAATGTAAAAGCTGTTTTTGATATAAATATGAACTTGATTGATCAAAACATGCATATATTGTATAAACATAATGTCCTAGGGTTGTCATCTGATGAAGATCATCAAGGTTAGTGCTGCATTCTGTGGTTTGGGTTTGTGTGACATTATATGCTAGCTGAAAAATGGGTGTCTGATTATTTCTGGCTGGGTACTCTGCTGACATAATCTAATGTTTTGCTTTCGTTCAAAGCCTTTTGAAATTCGGACAGTGTGCGTTAGATTAACGAGAGTCTTGTCTTTAAAATTGTGTAAAATAGTCATATGTTTGAGAAATTGAAGTTATTGCATTTATAAGGTATTTGAATAACGCGCCACGGGATTCAACTGGCTGTTGAGTAGGTGGGACGATTTCGTCCCGCCGACCCTGGAGAGGTTTAATAAACCTACCATTAAAATTATAGACTGATCATTTTTGTCAGTGGGCAAACATACAAAATCAGCAGGGGATCAAATACTTTTTTGCCTCACTGTATGTTCAACCATAACATTTTCCATAATAATCACAAATTATTCTCAATTGCATACAATTTATAGTAACCTGGAGTGTTTCTATGTATACAGTTTATTCAGAAAGTATTCAGACCCCTTGACGTTTTACATGTTTTGTTACGTTGCAGCCTTATTCTAAAATTGATTAAATCTGGAGAGTTTCTCCCATTCTTTTGTGTGCAAATCCTCTCTAGCTCTGTCAGGTTGGATGAGGAGCGTTGCAGCACAGCTATTTTCAGGTCTCTCCAGAGACGTTCGTTTGGGTTCAAGTCCGGAATTTGGCTGGTCCATTCAAGAACTTTCAGAGACATGTCCCAAAGCCACTCCTGCGTTGTCTTGGCTGTGTGCTTAGGGTTGTTGTCCTGTTGGAAGGTGAACTTTGCCGCAGCCTGAGGTCCTGAGCACTCCGGAGCAGGTTATCATCAAGGATCTTTGTGTACCTTGCTCCGTTCATTCTTTGCCTCAATCCTGACTAGTCTCCCCAGTCCCTTCTGCTGAAAAATATCCGCCAGCATGATGCTGCCACCACCATGCTTCACCATAGGAATGGTGCCAGATTTCCTCCAGACGAGACGCTTGGCATTCAGGTCAAGAGTGTTCAATATTGTTTTCATCATAACAGAGACTCTTTTTTCTCTATCGTCTCAGAGTCTTTCTGTACTGTTTGGCAAACTCCAAGTGAGCTAGTCATACGTAACTGAGAAGTCGGCTTCCGTTGGGCCTCTCTACCTAAAGGCCTGATTGGTGGAGTGCTTCAGAGATGATTGTCCTTCTGGAAGGTTCTCCCATCTCCATTGCTTGTGTTTCTTGACCCTAGAAAGTCTCTTCTTACTTATTAGTGTCCTTTATTAGTGGTTTCTTTGCAGCAATTTGACCATGAAGGCCTGATTCACGCAGTCTCCCTCTGAACAGTTGATGTTGAGATGTGGCTGTTACTTGAACTCTGTTAAACCAGGTGATGTCACCGCATATGTGGGAGGTGGAACTAAGGTGGTAGGTTAAGGCATATTGAGCAGGGTTAGAGGCTCTGTAGTGAAATAAGACAATAATCACTAACCAGGACAGTGATGGTCAAGGCATATTGATATTAGGGAGAGGCAGCGAGCCGGGTGATCAATAGGGGTCCAGTGGAGTGGTTGGGCTGGCTGGAGACATGGCAATTCAGACAGCTATCAGGCCGGGCAAAGCAAGCTTTAGCAGGCTGGGGCAAGCAAACTAGCAGACCGGGGCTAGCAAGCTAGCAGACCCGGGGCTGCAAGCTGGGCAGAAGGGCCTTAGAGGGACGTCTCGACGGAGGAAAGTCTGTTTTGGCCTCCAGCGTAAGAGTGACGTCGATTGACCAGTCGTGATGCGATTAGTAGGGTTCCGAGTAGCAGAGGGGTCCAAGTCCAATTGGCAAAATAGTTGCTTAGTGGCCCAAGAAATTGGCCGATGGATCTATACAGCTAGCGCTGGCTAGAGCATATTGGACTGTAGTTAGCGGATGGGCATTCAGGGGACGGCGATGTAGATGCCAGTTGAGCCTCTAGCAGATTACGTTGTAGTCCAGTCGTGAAGGATCGGGGGTTCCGTGCCCGTACCCGGCAGTAAGGGGTCCGGGTATTCGTAGCCCAGGAGTTGCTGATAGGCCTTTTAGCTAGCCGGGAGAAAGGTTCTTGCTGGGCTAGCTCCAGGCTAATTGGTGCTTGCTCCGGGACCGACGTTAGCCAGTACTCGGATATCAGCTAGCTAGCTTCGCGAAGATCCAGCTGAAAATGTCCAGAGCTTGCGGTAGGAATCCAGGGATATGGAGAGAAAATAGGTCCGGTATGCTTTGGTTTGAGTCGCATTGTACAAACTGGCGAGAGCTTTAAAGCTAAAGGTTAGCTGATGACCGCTAGCAGTGGTTAGCTGACTAGTAGCTAGTAGCTACATGAGCTGGCTAGCTTCTGTTGGCGGATTCGGATTCGAGGTGAATAATACTTTTAAAAACAGATCCGCACCACATTGGGTGGAGGTGGGTTGCAGGAGAGTGTTTTGAAGTTGAGTTTTAGAAAAAAATATAAAAAGATATGCGAAGAAAAAAAGATATAAAAAGATATATACACGGGACACGACAAGACGAGGACAAAAGACGTCTGACTGCTACTGCTACATCTTGGAACAATAACTGTACAGTACCATAATGAGAACTAGAAACACAAGCAGTGAGAGCCAATGCTCAGTTATAAACTTTGCATGCAATAAACAGTGATGTTAACACTGAGAGTGACAAAATAGAGGGAATGGGACACAAAGTCACAAAAAGATTTGTCATTTTTTAATCCACAACTAATCTTTATCAGAACAACACACTATTTAGTATAAAAACACCAATCTAACTTATTGCAGAAAATCCTGGGGCAGTGTTAGTGGTCTTTTTGAATTGCTTCTTACTCTGAAGTAGGCAGAATACTGTAGTTTACACTGTCTGCTGCAAGTAAGATAACTGCTCTAACAGGTAAGAGAGGGTTTGTATTGACAACAATAAAAAGTGAGAAAGATATATGGTATCTACCCTCAGTCCTCATTGGAAGAACCTAAAGAAGTGCTTTGATGCTCCTCCCACATACAGTATAATATTATATTATGTAGATATTTATGTGACTATTACTTGTTATTTCTGACTGGACTCTTAATGTTATTATTAAATATTAATGCTACTGCATTGTTGAGGGAGCATTGTTGAGGGAGCATTGTTGAGGGAGCATTGTTGAGGGAGAATTGTTGAGGGAGCATGGTTGAGAGAGTTAGCAAATAAGCATATCACTGCACATTCTTTACCTGCTGTAAACTGTGTATATGACTAATAAAATGTTATTTTCGTACCCATGTTAAATATATCTGTTTCAACAACATGTTACTTATGTATTTCTGTATGGCATTGAAGCCCAGAAATGGCAGACTTCTGCCCTAGTCATAACATCACATGAGGTAAGTGTCTATTCAGACCAACGGTCAGCCATTTAGTAATTTAAACCTGTGAGGGAAAGTATGGCTTCCTCTGTTGTCTACGTTAAATGTGCTCTTGAGGCGCCATGATCATGTGGTAGTGGATTACCAACTCTGGAACACACCATAAGACATTCATAATCAAAAAGGTGCTGTGGAATTTTTGGGTCGACGAGGATGTGGCTGAGGATCATTTATTACGAGGCGGGGTTTCTCCGCTCTGCTGACAAGTATTGTTCTGTTCTACAGGAGTAATAAAGGCCTAGTTCATCAATTTTGTGGGTATTATTAAAAGACAAATAAAATATATTAGTATAATGTTGTTGGTTTTTTCAGGGGTCTCTGCAGCACCATCAGTATCCCTACTTCCCTCGGCTATACTTTAAATATTGAATCCTACTCATATATCCATTTGTACAAATTGTGCCTCTGCACAAGTACTGTAGTATGACAAGAGACAAGAAAGTCACAGAAGGACGGGTGGAGAGACAGAATGACAAGGCTAAAATGTTCCTGAAACGCACAGCATATGCAGTACGTACATGAGAGCGTGACATAGTGTGACAATGCGATGGAGTTGAGAAGAGGCGTAAACTGATTTCAACTGATTCCACAAATTCACTTTTAACAAGGCACACCTGTTAATTGAAACACATTCCAGATGACTACCTCATGAAGCTGTTTGAGAGAATGCCAAGAGTCTGCAAAGCTGTCATCAAGGCAAAAGTTGACTACTTTGAAGAATCTAAAATGTTAAATATATTTCCATTTGTTTACCACTTTTTGTTTACTGCATGATTCCATATGTGATATTGCTAGTAGTTTTGATGTCTTCACTATTATTCTACAATGTAGACTTTTGACCGGTAGTGTATAAAATGTATGTTTCTTGTATACTGAAACAAAAATATAAATGCAACATGGAACTATTTCAAATATTTTCCTCAGCAGCCCCCACGCCACCTCAGTTGATCCCACAGGTGAAGAAGCTGGATGTGGAGGTACTGGGCTGGCGTGGTTACACGTGGTCTGGTCTGCGGTTGTGAGGCCGGTTTAACGTACTGCCAAATTCTCTAAAAGGACATTTGAGGCAGCTTAGAGAAATTAACATTGAATCCTCTGGCAACAGCTCTGATGGACATTCCTGCAGTTAGCATGCTAAATGTATGCTCCTCAAAACTTGAGACATCTGTGGCATTGTGTTGAGTGACAAAACTGCACATTTTTAAAGTGGCCTTTATTGTCCCCAGCACAAGGTGCACCTGTGCATTGATCATGCTGTTTAATCAGCTTCTTGATATGCCACACCTGGGGATGAAAACAAATTTGTGCACAACATTTGAGAGAAATAAACTTTTTGTGCCTTTGGAAAATATCAGAGATTTTTTTTATTTCAGATGCCTAAAGCTCGGACGAAGGCCTTGAGTCCGATACGAAAGCTTATTAAAGAGCAGTGATACTAGCAAGAGCAATGTGCAGGTTTCTTCTTTTTCTCATCTCAGATACATGAAACATGGGACTAACATTTTGACAGGTTGTGTTTATATTTTTGTTCAGAGTATATATGTTCTGGATATAGATGATTAGATAGACTTAGTGGATTACATATTATGTTTTTAAAACACCACAGTTCTTAATAAAAATCATTGACATGGCTAGTTCAGTGTTAGATGTGCAATTCTATACACAACAACGACTCTAATTACTAATATATAAATGTAATAACAAGATGTTCTACTTTATGGTTTTTCATTCAAGACAACATTAACTGACATCAGATACTGTAGACATAAACATGAAACAGAGCGGTGGAGCACCAAACTGCCATCTCTCAAAAGTGGTTTCATGAAACTCTCGCCATGTCTCAACAGATGGAGCAGTTTGAAGAGAAATGCCATACTGCTTTGAGGAAACAGGTCTCACTCAACGGCCATTTTACATTTGGACATTTGAGTCATTTAGCAGACGCTCTCATCCAGAGCGACTTACAGTTAGTGCATTCATCTCCAAAGAGGTAGGTGGGACAAACACATATCACAGTCATAATAAGTCATTTTTCTTCAACAAAGTAGCTATCAGCAAAGTCAGAGCTAGTAAGGGGGAAGATATTTGTATAATGTTTTTTATCAGGGGTGCTGCAGCACCCTCAGTATCCTTACTTCACTCGGTTACACCTTTCAGATTGAATCCTACTCATAGATCCATTGGTACTAATTGTGCCTCTGGCAGGTACTGTAGTATGACAAGAAACAAGAAAGTCACAGAAGGACGGGTGGAGAGACAGTGTGACAAGGCTAACAATGTTTCTGACACACACAGCATTGACAGTACATACATAAGAGCGTGACATAGTGTGACGTTAGCTGACGATGGGGTTGAGTGGAGGCGTAAACTGATTTCAAGTAAAGAGATGAGATGGTTCCTCAGGCACGGTTGGTGGGCTTCCTCTGTGTCCACATGCAGCCGGCTAATCACCGACCCCGGTGTCACTCAGACCCTCCTGCTCTGGAGCTCAGCTGGGGTCCTAAGGGAGACTAGAGGTTAACTGACCTCATTCAAATACAGATAGTAGGGGAATTAGAGAAAACTGACCCTTATAAAAGAAGCCCATGCCTGTACAGCTACAGAATCCCAGGCATTGCATAATAGCAGGCATACATGAAGTTGCTACATCTCCCACCAGATGGCAGGCCTACATTAAATTGTTACTTCTCCCACCAGATGACAGGCCTATATTAAATTGTTACTTCTCCCACTAGAATGCAGGCCTACATTAAATTGTTACTTCTCCACTAGAATGCAGGCCTATATTAAATTGTTACTTCTTCCACTAGAATGCAGGCCTACATTAAATTGTTACTTCTCCCACTAGAATGCAGGCCTACATTAAATTGTTACTTCTCCCACCAGAATGCAGGCCTACATTAAATTGTTACTTCTCCCACTAGAATGCAGGCCTAACATTAAATTTCTCTAAGTGCAGGCCTACATTAAATTACTTCTCCCAACAGATGGCAGGCCTACATTAAATTGTTACTTCTCACACCAGATGGCAGGACCTATATTAGAATTGTTACTTCTCCCACTAGATGGCAGGACTGCACTAAATTGTTACTTCTCCCACTAGATGGGAGCCTGCACTCAATTGGGTTACTTCACAGAAGCAGCCTTTTCCAGTATAGACAGTAGAGGAGTGGGGGGAATACTTTTCCTGCAGTATTGTGTATTCTGGAGAAAACAGCTCTGCTGTGTCCAGCCGGAACTATAATTATCAGGGGGGATCATTCTTGTATCTTCTGCCTGCAGAGTGAATTAAGATACAGGGTTAAATAAAACTGTGTAGATAGCAGTAGCTGAGGATGATGCAGTATGAATTAAAGACAGTTGGCTGGTTGACAACACCACTTACTGGCTTGTCAGAGAACACTTCTTTATGTCACATGTTGCTTGGCGTGAACGCCCAACCACAAGTACCTGTTTCAAAAAACAGAAGTTGTAACTTATTACACATTGTGAGGGGATTATTCACTACCATGTAGTTTGATGAGAACAAGGGATTTTGGGACCATCTGTAAGTGTCAGCAGTACTGAAGCAGGAAGAGGAATAGTAATACTGTAATATCTGATATCTGTAATAGCAATACACTAGCAATATAAGTGTATGATTTCAGTAAAAATAATCATCTTCCACAAGTACCAACATCTGTTGTGGGTCATCACATTCAGTCATTTTATTATAACACAGATTAATTTGATAGAGAAAATATTAATTCATACAAATACCACTGAAATTAACTTACCAAAGTCTAAATGTAGAGAAAAAAAAGTTGTCTTTTTCCGAGAATGAAATGGATGACAAATGCTGTAGATGTATTTTAGAAATTATATGCTCTTCTCATACCTATCATAAATCCTCTCCTCTACAATATGAAAACAGTTTGAACTACAGTTTGTGATGTTAGTTTGACCTCTGCTCAGTGACCACACTCTACTTAAGACATGTGGAGGTTGGCTGCACACACCTTTCACTTATAGCTTCCAGACAACAACAGAAAGGTAAATAATTAGACTCACAGTATAAGCACAAGTTTTAACCTGAATGCCCATAATGTTACTATTCCTACAACATCAGTGTCTTCCTAGTTATGTTTTCCTTATGACTACTTGAAGTATTTGTATGATGTCATCAAAAAGCCATCTTTAGTTTCCTGAAAAGTAAGTACGCTGTATGTTCAAAAATGTTACTTTCATGGTCTCTTTTGATTGTCTGTTGGTCTGTTTGTGTCGTACAGAACAACATAGGGGGACATTCTGTGATTTATATTCAAAAGGACAGACTATTGATTTACTTTCAAGCACATTCCAGCTGTCAATAGTACACATTAATGGTGTTCTTTAATGGGTCACCAGGGGTCCTCAAACCTCCTTAACAGAGCATGCAGGGGTCAGTACATTGTGGAGTGAACATCTTTAAAATATTAGTTACCCCCACTTACTTAAAAGTGCACTTTTGTTAACTTAACTTGATTTCTTGAGTTCACCAAAATGTATCTATTTATATACAAATACAGTTATGAGTTATCACTGCAACAATATAATGTATGTAAGAGAAATCTAACATGATTCTCTCTAAATAACTTCTAGCACCGGTAAAAATACATTTATTTACAGCCCCTCATTAACAATATATTATATTACAATTGTAAATCCAGACTTGAGCTCAAATAAACATTGGTACAACAACATGGATGTGCGTCCTGGCCAGTATAAGGGTTAATTGTTGTTGTAGTTTGGTCAGGACATGGCAGAGGGTATTTGTTTTATGTGGTTCGGGTGTGTGTGTTAGTTAGAGGGCGTTTGATTTATTATTTCCGGGTTTTGGTTTTATGGTTATGTTTATGTATTTCTTGGTGTTGCTTTGATTGGAAGTCTATATTAGTTGGGTGTGTTTGTCTTGTATTTTGTGGGAGATTGTTCTTGGATTGCTGTGGTGCCTTCCAAGGCTGTCATTTTGTCGTTCATCGTTTTGTTTATTTTTTGTATACGTGTTTGTTTGGTTTTCCTTCTTTTCCGTAAATAAAGAAGATGAGTATACACATACCTGCTGCGTTTTGGTCCGCCATTTCTAACGACCCGAGCGTGACAAAT